>NC_085137.1:130565702-130584525 GCF_035046485.1 Aedes albopictus
AGAATTCCTCAAGGGATTCCTTCAGAAATTTCTCCATGATTCCAATGGGAATTTCTACATGGATTCCTCTTCAAATTCTTGCAGAGATTCGTCCGGGAATCCTGTAGCAATTTCCCTACAGATTTCTCTAGGAATTCCTCCGGAGATCCTCACAGATCCTCTTAAGATACCTCCTGCTCCAGTAGTTCTTCAAGGAAATCCTCCAAGAATTCCACCACAGACTTCTCTAAGGATTCCTTCAGGGATTCCCCATGGAATGTATACAGGGATTCTTCTAGAAATTACTCTAGAGATTTCTCAAAGAAATCCTCCAGAGATTTCTCCAGGAATTCCTACACGCATGTCTCCAGGAATTTCTCTAGTGGTTCCTCCAGGCATTCCTTCAGGAATTCTTCTTGGCATTGCATCCCTCTAAGAATTCCTTTAGGAATACCTCCAGAATACATACGGCAATTTCTCCAGAAATTTATCCAAAAAATCCTCCAGAGATTCCTTCAGAAATGCCCGCAGGAATTCCTCTCGGAATTTATTCAGGAAATGTTCCAGGGATTCCTCCAAGCATTCCTACTGAATTTCATCCAGACATTTCTCCTGGGACTCCTCCGGGAATTCCACCAAGAGTTTCTCCAGGGATTACCCCAGGTATTTCTCCAGGAATTCCTCTAGGAATTCCTTAAAGAATTCTTCCTTCAGGAATTCCTTCGGATATTTTTTACAACAATTCCTCCAGGAATTTCTCCACGGAATCCTCCATGGATTCCTTCGAAAATTCTTTCAGGGGTTTATATAGGAATTCCCTTGGGAATCCCTCTAGGAATTTTCCAGGGATTCCTCCGGGATTTCTTCCAGGGTTTCCTCCAGGAATTCCTCTCGGACCTCCTCTAGGTATTTCTCTTGGAATTCCTGCAAGAATTCCTCCAGAAATAGTTCTCGGGGAATTCCTCTAGAAATTTCTCCAGATTCATTCAGGGATTTCTTCAAGAATTCCTCTAGGGAATTCTTCAGGAGTTCCACCTGGGATTCCACCAGGAATATGCCCAAAAGATCTTCCAGGCATTGCCAAAAAGTCCTCCAGGAGTTTTTCCAAGATTTTTTTCCAGAAGTTTCTCTAAGGATTCTTCCAGGAATTCCTCAAGTTGTTTCTTCTCCAGGAATTCCTCCCAAATTTCCACCAGAGATTCCTCCAGGAGTTCATCCAGGGATTCCTTCAAGATTTCTTCCAGAATATGCTCCTGGGATTCATCCAAGAATTTGTCCTGGGAGTCCTCTATAAAATTTTCCTGGAATTCCTCCAGGTATTCCCTCAGGGTTTCCTTTAGGTATTCCTGCAGGGACTCATCCAGAAATTTCTTAAAGAATTCCTGCACGGATTCATCCAATTATTAATATTATTTCTTTATCATAAAAATTTTCATCTCTTCGATTCATCCAAGAATTTCTCCACACAATTCCTTATGTACAATCTCTATTTTTGATATATAATAAATCATCCCATGAACTTGTACTCCATGCTGCAAACGGATCATTTTATGGTTTGGCAATATTTTATAATATCGAATCGATGTGAAAACATCGATTCAACGCATTCGATTAAATCGGTGAATCAATTCTGCTGGTCCGATTGGAATTGATTCACAAAAACCGATGTCACAGCCAATCTTGCCCAATGCTAGGCTGCAGGGGCGCTTTAGGGAGCATCAGGATGTCTCAGGGGTGATTAATGGTCTTTCAGGAGTTACCTGGAGATCTCAGGGGCATTTCAGGAGGTCTTAGGGAGCTTCATGAAGTCTCTGAAGACCTTCAGAGGGTCTCTGTGCTGTTCATGGAGTACCACGAGCGGTTCAGTGGTTCTTAGAAGCTTTTCAGGAAGTTCTTCTTCTTCTGTGTGGATCTACGTTCCCTCTGAAACTTGGCCAGCCACACTTCAACTTTGTGTTCTCTTAGCACTTCCACAGTTACTTATTGAAGGACTTTCTTTGCTTGCCATTCCATTAATTTGTATATCGTGAGGCAAGTACAATGAAACGCTATGCCCAGGAAGTCTAAAAAAACCTGTCCGGAACGGGAATCAATTACGCTGTCTCCGGATTGGCTATTCTAAGCTTTGTCCACAAGGCCAACTGGAGACACTGGGAGTCTCAAGGGCGTTCAAGAGGGTCTAAAGTGTGTTACAGGGGGTCTTAGGGGCGTTTCAGAGCGGTACATGGAGGTCTCTGGAGCGTTTCACGGGGTTCTGTGCGGGTACCAGGGGATCCCAAGGGGTTTCAGGAAGGTTCCAAGGAGTCTAAGAGGCGCTTCGGCCATGACTTTTATAAGCATAATTTGTTACATCACATAATACTTGCGATTTTGTGTCTTGGTTTATTGGTGGGTAAATGTCGTAGATCTACACACTTAGTTGAGTTCGGCTAATTTTCATTCTTTTGCCGAGATCCGCACAGCCGAGCGCTCGGCAATCGCAATTTAACTGAGATATCAGCAAAAAATCAAGTTTATTCATAGCAGCACCCGTCGGTGCCGCTATCATCAAACATCAAACGTTAAGCGTTTAGCCGAGATTTCAGCCAATGAACTTGAACCGAGATCCGCACAACCTCGGATTCTGTTTTAAGTGTGTACCACGACCGTTACTAAATTCTCGTTTTTCAATTTTACCCCCAAAACCACTATTTTGTTACACAAATATGTAGTACACCAAAACCTCCATTTAGGTAAAGAGTCGGGGATACCTAAATAGAGTTTTTTTTCCTAAATGGATTTGAAGATTCCAAAGAAGTTTAAGAAGGGCGAGTGACCTGGAGATTTAAAAGGAGCTATGCGGGGTTTTAGAGGGATTTCATGGCAGTTTCAAGAGGAAGGGGGTGTCAGAGGCGTTGCAGCGGTGGGGAGGAGCTTCAGGGGTATTTTCGGGGAGTTTCGAAGGGTCTCAGTTGCGTTACATGGGATCCGATGGAGTTTTAAGGAGATTTCGAGCTCATTTCAGAAAGCTTCAGACGATTTTTGGCAAGTTTCAGAGGTGTTACTCAGGCGTAACGCATTTTTGGGGGTTTATGAAGGTAGCAGGTGCGTTACATGGTGTCCGAGGGTGTTTTAGGAATCTCCAGAGGATTTTTGACGGGTTTCAGAGGCAGGCGTTTTCTAAGGTTTCGGAGGGTCTCAGGGGTGCTGCAGGGGATTTTGAGAGGGGTTGAGGGGGCCTACAATTTCTGAAAATACAAAGTTTCATGAGGCTGTGTAAGCATGGCTTTGATTCAATCATTTAAGCACACAAGTTATGCATGTAGATTCGATGACTTATGCTCAAGAAAAATCGTAAGAAACCTTAAACGGTCCCAAACCAACCCTATCACCCTCATTGCTTCCCCCTGAGCACGTCCTGAACTTACCTCAACTCCACTTGCAATTTAATTCCCTTAAGGGCAAGGTATTTGGAGTACATTGCTCAAAATTTCTAGAGCACCGTTTTTTAGAACCGTTGAACGGGTTTGGATTAAAGTGCATCACGCTGTTGACAACCACTGAACAATTAGGTTCAGGTCTGTTTTCTGTTTTTTGCACATGTAGCAAGTAGAGTTGGCGATGGTAGCTCTTGTACGTATTACTTTCCTCAACAAAAGCACGATTGTTGCTGGAATTTTGATTGTATTTATATCTACGAAGCGATTTAGCGCGTTCTCGTTTCAAATCTTGTAGCAGACGGTTAGACCAAGGGGAGTTCAATGAGGCTCGTTGCACAGGAACATGCACTTGGAAAAGCATCCTCATTGTGTTTACTAGGAATTCCACAGCCTCATCGACGTCTGGCGCATCGTATAATGGTGACCAATCAATCAGCTGGAGAGAACGATCAAACGAGCTGAAGTCAGTTTTCTGAAAGTTGAGGTGATTGTTTTCAACCAGGTTCACAAAGGTAATAGGGACAGGATACTTGAGAGTAACGAGCAAAGCAGGATGAAAGTCATCAGGTTCAACTAGTGCTTCTAAGGCTTCTCGGTCACGACGCAATCCGGAACAGCCCTGTCGTTAACAAATACAAGGTCTAGTAAACGAGTCCTGGAACTCGTTATGGCATTCATTTGCTTCATATCGACTAGAGACATTCCTTCAAAGAGAGTTGAACTAGAACTGAAGATCGTCGGGGTACATATGCAGCTCTGCACTCCTCTTCCAGTTGAGAAATGGTTGGTTGAAGTCTCCGAACAGCATATGGAAATCGTGCGGACCAAGAGAGTCCACAATGGCACTCACAGAATCAATGTGTTTGTTTATACATTCGACATCGGCAGATATTTCGACCAGAAGCAGCAATGCAAACCCAAAGTTGCTCGATTTCTTCTCTGATTTGCTGGCGCCACTCATGAGCACTCAGTCTGCGAGCGACTGAAATAAGCACTCCGCCTCCCCCCTCCTTATTTGAAGTTGCTGCATTTTGATCCACACGATACACATTGTACAAGTCTCCGAATAGCTGAGAAGATACAATCTGTTCAGCCTCCGCTGTAGCCATAAAGAAATCGTCGATCTTCGTGCGAAGACCTCTCACGTTTTGATAAAAAATACTAACTCCGTCAAGATTCCCGTCGGTTGTGGTTACAGATATATCATCAGGTGACGTATTCATAAGAATCCGAGCAATTCTAAAATTTCCGAATGTCATTCATATTTCATGAGTTCCTTCGAACCTTGCTTTGCCTATGGAACTAGGCTCAGTGTACCAGTTATGGCTATAGTACCTCAAATTGGCTATAGTTGATTTTCAACCTTTAACGTGGAAAAACAACATGAATTATTGTGTGAATACAAGATTACACACACAAAAGATGATTGCAATCATTCAAACTTCACCATTTTCCTTATAATTTCGGCTTCCTTGCACCCTATTTCGCCATAGTGTACCAGTTATGGCTAACCCCATAAGGAATGCATGCAAATAGTGCGAAGTGGAACCGAAATAAGAAAATGTGTCCATAACTGGTACAGGGTTCCTACTAGGTGGTCTCAGATGCGCTTCAGGGGAGTCTCAGGGGCGTTTTAGATGATACCAGCAGGTTTCAGGGGCTTTCACAGGTGTTTCAGGCTGAACCCCCTCCCGGATCCCAGGAAGGCTTCATGGGGTCTCAGAGGCCCTTCGTGGGTTTTTAGTTGAATCGCAGAGAAGTGTTCTGGGTCCTAGGGGGTTTCATGGAGGTACCTGGAGGTCTCAGGGGTATTCCAGGGGTCTCTAGGGCGTTTTAGGGGGTTTCAGAGGTGTTTCAGGGGCTTCATGAGGGTGTCAGGAGCGTTTTACGAAGCTTCAGGTGGTTTCAGTTAATAGGGTCTTAGCAAACCAGGAGGAGTCATTTAAAATGCCCCAGAAACACCTTATCATCTTTGTAAGGTTCCCGAAACTACCTGAAACGAGCCTGAAAACCTCTTGAAGCGCCTTCGAAGTGCCTCGAAACGCCCCTGAATAATCCATTATCCCATTTGAACGCCCTTGAGAATCTCTATATCAGTGTCAAATGTCACTGAAATACCTCGGAACACCTTGACAAGGTTCCATAAACCACCGCTCTTGATAACCCTTTGAAGCGTCCCTAAAATGCTATCAAACGCCGTTTTCGGACACTCTGTAAACTTCCTGAAAACTACCTTTGGTCCCATATCGAATGTCTATCCCACCGGAGCACGTGGATTTTTTTACATAATCCAAATCTCAATTTGTTCATCAAACACGTGTTTCTGTCGCGCGTATGAATGTCAGAGCAATCAAACGTTGTAATTTTCACTTGGCTTAATTAGCCTAAGTAAACATTAAGAAATTGATATTCGATAGACTAGAATTAGCATTTTATTTCTATGGGGAATTACCTACATTTAGGTATAATTTACGATTTAATGTATGATTTACGACAATGCTTTAATTACAGGAAACCTGGACCGACACGCACCAAGAACGATTGGACCTACAACGAGCCCGCGTTCTAGAAGTGAACCGACACCTGATGACCTTAGCCGAAAGTTGGGAACGTGGAGGCTTCCCAATGCACATGAACCTTGCCCTTCGACCGGCGGGAGCCATGTCCTACCACCACCCAACGCAGCAGCAACAACGAGCACAACAAACTCAACAAAGTGCGATCAATGCATCCGGTGCCCCTGGAAACCAACAGACCGAGATGGTCAACCGACTGAAGCAGCAAAACGTTCAACTCTCCGAGGAAGTTAACCAGAAGAACGAGAAGCTTTCGCTTCTAGAACGGGAGAAATCCTCGCTGATACGGGAGCTGTTACAGCTGCAGCGGGCCACCCGAGCCAGTAGCATGACATCGAACACCGAGGAGTTGGTGTTTTGATAGGACGGCCATTACAGATTTCTTCATGCTTTCCCCAGTTACAACAATCGCGCTAGTCAAAAGTTAGCAGATTTCCAAACAACAATTTGAAAAAAAAAAATATCTGAGTTACGTCTCCTCGAGGATGTGTAATGGATATAGATAAGTGGGTAAGAAGCACAACTATTTCAATGTGATGATTTAAGGTGTTATTTGTGTCGAAATTTTTTCAATCGTTTTTAAATTGTTTTGAGAGTAAATAATTTTTTAATGTAATTATTAATTATTGTTTTGCTGGAAATAATATCACATCGCCTAGGTTACTATTACTATTTCTCCAAGCCACGAATTAGATGAACAGTGAACACCTACGCTGTGCTCTACGCCTCTACGCCATCAGGCGTCCAAGATGGTCGGCTTTGGGGCATAACCCCGATTTCCATCACCCCGAATGACCCATTACCTTGAATGTTTTATCCGTTGTCCTATCTGGAAACCCGCTCTGGGTAATTACCGGAGCACCTAGTGGTTGGATATATTTTCAACAAAGATTTTCCTTTTTTGTGCATATGATGCTCTTACTGGCCTGACTACTGAGGAACTTTTTGGCATTCCAACTGCTAATCATCAAATTGTTTCCTTCTTCCAAACATAGACTACTCTTTCTCATTATTCTTTTAAGAAATTAGTTAGCGTAGCAACTGAAATTTTCATCAAAGATTTTTCCTTATTTTAATCATAGGCTATTCTTTAAGTTGTACTGTCATACAGAATAGCAACATGACCACTAGTTAATTACTCTGCTTATTCATTATTATTCTTTGGTCATATCGTCCCCTTAATGCTAGAACTAGGTAACTCGTTTTCAGATGTATACATAGGTATAAGACCGTTCGCAATGCTGTTTTATTTTGTATGACGAGTTTTAAAATTTTTAAAACTCGCCATATAAAATAAAACAGCATTGCGAACCGCCTAAGTGTGGTTAAAAAATCGTTTTTGTTCCACACCGCTTATTCAATTCGTTACCAGATTATATGCCTACTTCCACAATTTGAGCTGATTTGGTTGAAAATTGAGACTACACAAGCCCTTCAAAGCTTGCATGGGAATCACTATGGGAAAACGATGTTTTTCTTTCAATCAACCGTAGTATTCCCCCTAGTGCCCTAGAGGGTTAATTGACCCTTGGGTCTCCTAGGCTACTCTATCAGATACAATTTTGCCAAAGACCGCATTCAAATCGGACGCCTCATTAATTGGTTATCGATTTGTATCCACCTGGACAAACTTTAATAGTGATCCTCCAACTTCTCAGCAGGTAACATTATTGCTATTACATATGTTTCACTTAGCAGTGATACCCACCGAATAATTTAACCATCATGAGTTAAGATTTCGATTCTGGATAAAAATCGGTAACTAATTAATGAGGCATACGATTTGAATATATTCATGAGCAAAGTTGTAGCTAATAGATTAGCCTAGGAGTCCCAAGGGTCAACTAACCCTCTAGGACACTTGGGGAAATGCCACGATCGATTGAATGAAACACATCGGTTTCCCATAGTAATTCCCATACAAACTTTGAAGGGCTTGTGCACTCTCAATTCAGCTCAAATTTTGGGAGAAGGCATAGAATATGGTTACGAATCGACTAAGCGGTGTCGAGCAAAAACGATTTTTCGAACCATGCTAATACATATATACAGTGTATCAAGTAATTGTCCGTACAGCAATTTTTTGGTCAAAATAATTTTTCATTTAAATGATTATAACTTTTTTATATGTCAATCAAAAATGCTGAAATTTTGACCAAATTTAACCCATACATTAAAGCTCCTTTGATAAAATTTTGAGCCAGATCGAATAAGTTTTCTGAAAGTTATAGTAAAACTTATAAAATTTTTGAATACATTTTTAAAACATTATATCTTAATATGTACATGATGAAACTTTTTCAATATTTTTCGTGTTACAGCTTATATCTAAGGCTTTCATATGGAGCTTCGTTTAAGCTTTTATATTCACTACAAAAAATATGAAAAATTTGTATATGTTCAGAGCGTCATTTGGAAATTTATCATATTTTGATCAAAAAAAGTGCCAAGTGTTTTCAGCTTTTTTAAACTCTCTTAATGATATATTTTTATACAGGGCCTACTAAACTACATATGAAGAGTGGGTCCTATGGATTGTTCGTTCAGTTAATGTACTTTTATTGGTGGAAAACATTTGGCAGATTATATGTGCAAAATATGGCAAATTTTAAAACATCGTCAACTACATACGCACATTTTTCATATTTTTTGTAGTGAATTTTAAACTCCAAACATAGCTGCATATAAAAGCCTAAGGTATAAGATGTAACACACGGTAAAGGCTGGGTATGCTGCGCAATTCAGATCCCATTGTGATCCACTAGCCTCTGCCCAGCAACTCCTATCCCTCCACGCGGTACCGGCCGGAAACTATGAGCAACCTTAGGGAAGATCGGGTAACCAACGCCGGTGGGAACTTTGGTCGTAGGCTGACAGGGAAGGGGGAGTTTGCTTCGGCAAACCTGAGCGTCTATTCTCCAGGAGGAGTGGCTCACAACAGTGTCTGATCCCCATGTTAGGGGCGGCTGATCTACGTCCGAATGCCAGGGAAGGACTCTAAGCTCAACTGTGCACTACCCAAGTAACAGAACTAGCTGAATAACAGTTTCTTAAGCTATAGTTTGCTTAAGAGTAGTTTGTTCCACTCTTGTACAGCAAAAATGTTTGTTGGGTATGGTCCTCCGGAAAGTAGGGGGTTGTTTTCAGGCCCTACGAGCCAGCCGTAAAAAAAAACCATTGTAACGGAAAATCAGCAACAGAATAATACGAACCGTGACCAACGGCAACGACCCCAGCGAACAAAAAGGACTTGCGATTAGAAACTCGGTACGTGGAACTGCCGATCTCTCAACTTCATTGGGAGCACCCGCATACTCGCCGATCTACTGAAGGACCGCGGGTTCGGCATCGTAGCGCTGCAGGAGGTGTGTTGGACAGGATCCATGGTGCGAACGTTTAGAGGTAATCATACCATCTACCAGAGCTGCGGCAACACACGCGAGCTGGGAACAGCTTTCATCGTGATGGGTGATATGCAGAGGCGCGTGATCGGTTGGTGGCCGATCGACGAAAGAATGTGCAGGTTGAGGATCAAGGGCCGATTCTTCAACTCCAGCATAATAAACGTGCACAGCCCGCACTCCGGAAGTACTGATGATGACAAGGACGCATTTTACGCGCAGCTCGATCGCGAGTACGATCGCTGCCCAAGCCACGACGTCAAGATCATCATAGGAGATTTGAACGCTCAGGTAGGCCAGGAGGAGGAATTCAGACCGACGATTGGTAAGTTCAGCGCCCACCAGCAAACGAATGAAAACGGCCTACGACTCATTGATTTCGCCGCATCCAAAAATATGGCCATACGTAGCACCTTTTTCCAACACAGCCTCCCTTATCGTAACACCTGGAGATCACCACAGCAGACGGAATCTCAAATCGACCACGTTCTGATTGACGGACGGCACTTCTCCGACATTATCGACGTCAGGACCTGTCGTGGCGCCAACATCGACTCCGACCACTATCTGGTGACGGTAAAACTGCGCCCAAAACTCTCCGTCATCAACAATGTACGGTACCGGCGACCGCCACGGTACAACCTAGAGCGACTGAAGCAACCGGATGTACCCACAGCATACGCGCAGAACCTCGAAGCCGCGTTGCCAGACGAGGGCGAGCTCGATGAGGCCCCTCTAGAGGACTGCTGGAGTACAGTGAAAGCAGCCATCAACGACGCAGCCGAGAGCACCATCGGGTACGTGGAACGGAATCGACGGAACGATTGGTTCGACGAAGAGTGCAGAATGGTTTTGGAGGAGAAGAACGCAGCGAGGGCGGTAATGCTGCAGCAAGGGACTCGACATAACGTGGAACGTTACAAACAGAAGCGGAAACAGCAGACCCGCCTCTTTCGGGAGAAAAAGCGCCGCCTGGAAGAAGCGGAGTGTGAAGAAATGGAACTGCTGTGCCGTTCCCAAGAAACACGGAAGTTCTATCAGAAGCTCAACGCATCCCGCAACGGCTTCGTGCCGCGAGCCGAAATATGCAGGGATAAGGACGAAGGCCTCTTGACGGACGGACGTGAGGTGATCGAAAGGTGGAAGCAGCACTTCGATCAGCACCTGAACGGCGTGGAGAACGTAGGCACGGGAGCCCACGGCAACGGAAGGAACGACGACGCCAGTGCAGCGGAGGACGGAAATGAACCAACTCCCACGCAGAGGGAAGTTAAGGATGCCATTCACCAGCTCAAAACCAACAAAGCAGCTGGTAAGGATGGTATCGCAGCTGAACTCATCAAGATGGGCCCAGAAAAGTTGGCCACCTGTCTGCATCGGCTGATAGTCAGGATCTGGGAAGCCGAACAGCTACCGGAGGAGTGGAAGGAAGGGGTAATCTGCCCCATTCACCAAGAAAGGCGACCATTTGGAATGTGATAACTTCAGGGCGATCACTATTTTGAATGCTGCCTACAAAGTGCTATCCCAGATCATCTTCCGTCGTCTGTCACCTAAAACAAATGAGTTCGTGGGAATCTATGACAAAAGGTCGAAAGACATAAGGTCGAAGGACAAAAGGTCGAAGGACAAAAGGTCGAATGGACAAAAGGTCGAATGGACAAAAGGTCGAATGGACAAAAGGTCGAATGGACAAAAGGTCGAATGGACATAAGGTCGAATGGACAAAAGGTCGAATGGACAAAAGGTCGAATAGAACAAAAGGTATAATTGACAGTAGACAATTTGGAAGACATGATAAAGTGGTCAGTAAAACGACAATTAGCTTATATGCAGCTATTTACTACCGCATTGCAATTCGAAATAGATGCCTAGAATGATAGAAAGTAGAAGCCAATGAGCCATTTTACGAGACGTTTCGGATCCCCCTAAAACCTCCAGAAACCCCATGTAACGCACCTCAGACCCTCCGAAACCCCAGAAAACGGCATGTAACGCCTGCGTAACGTTTCTGAAATCCGCCAAAAATACTCTGAAGCTCTTTGGAATGCCTCCAAAATCCCCCTTAAATCCCCGGAAACCCCATGTAACGCACCTCAGACCCTCCAAAACCCCAGAAAACGGCATGTAACGCCTTCGTAACGTTTCTGGAATCCGCCGAAAATGCTCTGAAGCTCTTTGGAATGCCTTCAAAATCCCCCTAATACCCCCAGAAACCCCATGTAACGCACCTCAGACCTTCCGAAACCCCTGAAAACGCTATGTAACGCTTCCGTAACGCTTGTGAAATCTGCCGAAAATTCTCTGAAGCTGCCTCCAAAATCCCCCTTAAATCCCCGGAAACCCCATGTAACGCACCTCAGACCCTCCAAAACCCCAGAAAACGGCATGTAACGCCTTCGTAACGTTTCTGGAATCCGCCGAAAATAATCTGAAGCTCTTTGGAATGCCTCCAAAATCCCCCTAATACCCCCAGAAACCCCATGTAACGCACCTCAGACCCTCCGAAACCCCAGAAAACGGCATGTAACGCCTGCGTAACGTTTCTGAAATCCGCCAAAAATGCTCTGAAGCTCTTTGGAATGCCTCCAAAATCCCCCTTAAACCCCCAGAAACCCCATGTAACGCACCTCAGACCCTCCGAAACCCCAGAAAACGGCATGTAACGCCTGCGTAACGTTTCTGAAATCCGCCAAAAATGCTCTGAAGCTCTTTGGAATGCCTCCAAAATCCCCCTTAAACCCCCAGAAACCCCATGTAACGCACCTCAGACCTTCCGAAACCCCTGAAAACGCTATGTAACGCTTCCGTAACGTTTGTGAAATCCGCTGAAAATTCTCTGAAGCTCTTTGGAATACCTCCAAAATCCCCCTTAAACCCCCGGAAACCCCGTGTAACGCACCTTAGACCCTCCGAAACCCCAGAAAACGGCATGTAACGCCTTCGTAACGTTTCTGAAATCCACCGAAAAATGCTCTGAAGTTCTTTGGAATGCCTCCAAAATCCCCCTTAAACCCCCAGAAACCCCATGTAACGCACCTCAGACCTTCCGAAACCCCTGAAAACGCTATGTAACGCTTCCGTAACGTTTGTGAAATCCGCTGAAAATTCTCTGAAGCTCTTTGGAATGCCTTCAAAATCCCCCTAAAACCCCCAAAAACCCCATGTAACGCACCTCAGACCCTCCGAAACCCCAGAAAACGGCATGTAACGCCTGCGTAACGTTTCTGAAATCCGCCAAAAATGCTCTGAAGCTCTTTGGAATGCCTCCAAAATCCCCCTTAAACCCCCAGAAACCCCATGTAACGCACCTCAGACCTTCCGAAACCCCTGAAAACGCTATGTAACGCTTCCGTAACGTTTGTGAAATCCGCTGAAAATTCTCTGAAGCTCTTTGGAATGCCTCCAAAATCCCCCTTAAACCCCCGGAAACCCCGTGTAACGCACCTTAGACCCTCCGAAACCCCAGAAAACGGCATGTAACGCCTTCGTAACGTTTCTGAAATCCACCGAAAAATGCTCTGAAGTTCTTTGGAATGCCTCCGAAATCCCCCTAATACCCCCAGGAATCCCATGTAACGCACCTCAGGCCCTCCGAAACCCCCAAAAACGCCATATAACGCCTCCGTAACGTTTGTGAAATCCGCCGAAAAATGCTCTGAAGCTCTTTGGAATGCCTCCAAAATCCTATAATGAAAAAAATGTACTGTACGGTTCACGGGCTGGGAGGTATGGCTTTCAATCTTTGGAGGAATAGCTTAAGTATCCGTTTTTGAGTTATTCTTGCAAAGACTGAACGCCATACCTCCCAACATAATCATCAGCAGTCGAAATTCGAAGAAATTATTTATACTTATACAGTGTAATTCGTCGGAACTATTTATAAATCCAAGAGGGGATGAATCATCCCGGATGATCACTATTTTTTTTAAACTATAAGTACCTAAATAGTCGATAAATTATTCAGTAACAAAACTTAAAAGAACAGCCTATACATTTAAGAAGGAAAAATTACTGAACAAAACATCAAACTAAATTGCCATTAAATACTACACCAACACAACTAGAAAGAATAGCCTATAAACAAAAGAAGGAAAAATTTCCTATAGAAATGTCAGTGGCTGAAATACATATGGTCGGGGTTCTGCTAAACCGAACCAAAGACCATTTTTTGAAAAATTGAGTTTTCTTTACCATTGGATGAAGAAATTGATGATCCTCCTTCCATGTAAAAATGCAGTAATTCTGACAGCTCTTCGTGGAGTTAATTCAAAATTTCTGTTTAGCAGAACATACAAAAAATAAAATTGCATCCAACCAGAGTGAACTGTAAACCAATTCCATAGAATCAGCGAAATGTTTTAGTGTTGGTCCAGATGGAGAACATTTCAAATTATGCTCATTGCCGTCAAATTTCTAACTTCCAACCGACTCATAGTAACGATCTGTGAGAGAATTGAACACGTTATTAGAAATACGGATGTTGGAGGATACAATTATGTTTCGATGGTGCTGATCGCCACTTTTCCAAATCACATTCAGCCAGACCGAACCAAATCCACTGCATTTTAGAATCTATTTATTCTCCACAATACAAAAATAAACTGGTTTTAAATACCTGCGTTATGTCGACACACCTCATACTGATAATTTAACACAGAAGCCGTCATTGAACAACAAGGCTAATAAGAATAATAAAGCTTGAAAAAAATCAAACACTTGGTTCGCTTTGGCTGATCGAAAAATGGCGTTTTTGCAATTTTTCATCGTAATAGGCTGTTTTACCTCACGCAAATCTGACAGGAAAAGGCCTACTTTCCCACACTAAATTAGCAGTGCTGTAATGGTTCATTGCAGCACTGATTTGCGTTGCGTAATGAACCATTACAGCACTGTTTTCAGTTTTGATCAACTTCTTGGTGATTTCTGGACGCAGTTCTGAAAAAGTGTGACAAATGCACAGTATAACCTGTTATGATCAGACTTTCTTAAACATGGCTGTGTACATCAGTGTACAGTTTGATGAAAAATTTTGTTCAAAACTATCCTCAAGCGGTAATTTATGAAATTGCAAAAAACGTTGTACGCAACTCGGTGCCGAACTCGATTTTTCCAGCACTCGTCGTAATTATCCAACTCGGCAAGCCTCGTTGGATAAATGTACGACTCGTGCTGTAAAAATCTTCATTCTGCACCTTGTTACGTAAACTACTATTTCACGAAAACCATGCTAGAGATGAATGTTTAGAACTTGATTCAGACTTAACGACTGACCTTTAGCTAAGTAAAATGACCTAGAGGTAACGTGCTTGGTTATCACTTAAAGGACCCAAGTTCGAATCTCTTTAATATTTTCGATTTTTTTTTGTCTTAGTTCACTTTGGCAGATCATTTTCATGGTTTTCTTCGACCAGTATTAATTTGAAGTACACAAATTGCTCCATTTTCACATCTCAGGACCTCAGGACATGCAAAGACATCATTTTACATAATTACTCTTGCTCTGCGCCTGCACATGCACCGCCTATAAAAAAACATAGGTGGGAAGGGCTGAGCTGGGAGGGCTTCCGCCGTTCATATTTCAAACTGTTTTGAAACCTCCATAATATACGCGTCCTCTCTGATTCATGTAAAGAATTGTGAGTGATATCGATTTCAACTTCATGGACGATGAAAAATCGAGTTTTTTTTTTACAATCCGACTGGTTTTCTCTGAAACAAAGAAACACAGTCAGCCACACTGAACTATAAACCATATTCCAATGTTTTTGTTCAGCCAGAGTGAACTGAGTGCGAAGTACTCAAAAATTAAATGTATTTATATCAATGATTTCAAATAATTTACATGTATTGTTCATCTCTGATGGTTAATAAAGGCTTGTAAGTTACATAAGTGCGGAAAAGTTTCAAATAATCTTAACTGTTGTTTATTTGTGAGTGGTTGTACTTTAAGCTTAATTATCTCGGAATAAAGTTTTTGGCACTTAGTTCGGTTTAGCAGAACCCCGGCCATATGATTACTATAAAAGCACCATAATGTTTCTCTCA
Organism: Aedes albopictus; assembly: GCF_035046485.1. NCBI lineage: Eukaryota > Metazoa > Arthropoda > Insecta > Diptera > Culicidae > Aedes > Aedes albopictus. The sequence goes on from NC_085137.1 coordinate 130,581,126, forward strand.
ATGAGCAAGAACATGAACCATTCGACCTTTTGTCCCATTCGACCTTTTGTCCCATTCGACCTTTTGTCCATTCGACCTTTTGTCCCTTCGACCTTTTGTCCATTCGACCTTTTGTCCATTCGACCTTTTGTCCATTCGACCTTTTGTCCTTCGACCATTTGTCCTTCGACCTTCTGTCCTAAAGCCGTTCGTGGGAAGTTATCAAGCCGGCTTCATCGACGGCCGGTCGACAACGGACCAGATCTTCACCGTACGGCAAATCCTCCAGAAATGCTGTGAATACCAGGTCCCAACGCACCACCTGTTCATCGACTTCAAAGCGGCATACGATAGTATCGACTGCGCAGAGCTATGGAGAATCATGGACGAAAACGGCTTTCCTGGGAAGCTGACTAGACTGATTAAAGCAACGATGGACGGTGTGCAAAACTGCGTAAGGGTTTCGGGTGAACTATCCAGTTCATTCGTATCTCGCCGGGGACTGCGACAAGGTGACGGACTCTCATGTCTACTCTTCAACATCGCGCTGGAAAGTGTGATGCGACGAGCTGGGCTCAACAGCCGGGGAACGATTTTCACAAAATCCGGTCAATTTGTGTGCTTTGCGGGCGACATGGACATTATCGCTAGAACATTTGGAACGGTGGCAGAGCTGTACACCCGCCTGAAACGCGAAGCAGCAAAGGTCGGACTGGTGGTGAATGCCTCAAAAACAAAGTACATGCTGGTAGGCGGAACTGAAAACGACCGGATCCGTCTGGGTAGTAATGTTACGATAGACGGGGATACTTTCGAGGTGGTGGAGGAATTCGTCTACCTCGGATCCTTACTGACGGCTGACAACAACGTGAGCCGAGAAATTCGGAGGCGCATCATCAGCGGAAGTCGGGCCTACTACGGGCTCCAGAAGAAACTGCGGTCGGAAAAGATTCACCCACGCACCAAATGCACCATGTACAAAACGCTAATAAGACCGGTGATCCTCTAAGGGCACGAGACATGGACCATGCTCGAGGAGGACCTACAAGCACTCGGAGTTTTCGGAGCGACGCGTGCTAAGAACGATCTTCGGCGGTGTGCAGGAGAACGGTGTGTGGCGGAGAAGGATGAACCACGAGCTCGCTGCACTTTACGGCGAACCCAGCATCCAGATGGTGGCCAAAGCCGGAAGGATACGTTGGGCAGGGCATGTTGCAAGAATGCCGGACAACAACCCTGCAAAGCTGGTTTTTGCAACGGATCCGGTTGGCACAAGAAGGCGTGGAGCGCAGAGAGCACGATGGGCGGACCAGGTGGAGCGTGACTTGGTGAGCATTGGGCGCGACCGAGGATGGAGAGCGGCAGCCACAAACCGAGTATTGTGGCGTACTATTGTTGATTATGTCTTGTCTTAATGATGTTGAACAAATAAATGTATGTATAAGATGTAACACAAAAAAAGTTGAAAAAATTTCATCGAGTACATATTGAGATATGATGTTTTAAAAATGTGTTCAAAAATCTTATAAGTTTTATTAAAAGATCTATAACTTCCAGAAAATTCATTCGATCTCGCTCAAAATTTTACTAATGGAGCATTAATATATGATTCATGATTGGTCAAAATTTCAGCGTTTCTGATTGACGCATAAAAAAGTTATTAACATTTGAATGAAAAATTATTTTGACCAAAAAATTTGCTGTACGGACAATTGCTTGATATACTGTAGAATATTTCACCAAACCTAGTTCTAGCACTTAGGAGACGATAGGATCTGAAACCAAAAGCTCATCAGAGATTTTTTACTTATTTTTTTTTAAATTTTTATTCCGGGACTAATGACATGGCTTTACCGCATTAAGCATACAATAGAAAATACATAATTAGAAAAAAAAAATAATTTCTGGGTAATGTCATTCAGGGTGATGAAATTCGGGGAAATGTCATAGAGTCGAGGTGGTCGAGTGGCTCCGTAGCTATTGAAGAATAGAAGCGCTTTTCTAGCAAATTGGGAGTCGTGAATTTGACTGCCACCGGAGCCCATGTTTTTATTTGCAATTTAAATCTCCATTTGTTCATCAAACACGTGTTTCTGTTGTGTACATGAATGCTCAAGCCTTGATTGTAATTTCCAATTGGCTTGGTAAGCCTTTAAGTAAATACAATTCGAGAAATTGACACTCGAAGAAAAAAACAGCTCATAAAATAAAGTAGTACTTTTGCACACCCATCAGTTCTACAATAGAATTATTTGAAAATTGAAAAACAGCTTATTGTTAAAATAAGGAAAAATCGTTTTCAGAATTAGTAGTTTTTCTGTCAAACTACATAGGCTCAGTATACCAGTTATGGCTATAGTACCTCAAATAGGCCATAGTTGATTTTTAACCTATAACGGTGAAAAACAACATGATATATTGTGTGAATACAAGATCACATTCACAAAAGATGATTGCAATCATTCAAACCTCACAATTTGCTAAAATTGTTATAGAAAAAAATCATTTTTCTTATAATTTCGGCTTTTTTGCACCCTATTTCGCCATAGTGTATCAGTTATGGCTGATCCCATTAGAAATGCATGCAAATAGTGCGAAGTGGAACCGAAATAAGAAAATGTGTCCATAACTGGTACAGGGTTCCTATCATTGGCACACTCTATAATAAACACTAAAGGTACTTTTGGCTCAATTTGTTTATTTTTCCTGTAAAGTATGGAAACTACACAATCATTTGACATATTGGAAACATTCATCAGTCTTCTTCTTATTTTTATAGAAATAGTTTTCCTTACGTAGTGCGATAACTGGTACAGGCACCCTGCCAGTGGAAACACAATTGTTAATGAAGAAATGCAATCCCGTGCCTAAAGGAGAGGGTTAAACCCACTAGCATGTCCAGTTGTTTTTTTCTTACTGACAATGAATTTATTGCACTTTTCCGGCTATACCAGTCGGCCAGTATGTCTGGAATGAACGTAAAATCTTGAAATATTTGAAGGCAAAGTACGTTTAATTGACAAATTGAGAGATAAATTGGCTTTTTTAGCGGTGTTGAGATAACTCCATATTCTGAATCTGCATGCCAAACTGAGCCAAAATCCAAATTTTCATCAATTTTGGTGCCCGGGAACCTATTTAAAAATCACCCCTCGTCGCATTTTGTACTGAGCGGAGCTGTCAAGCAGTTGCCCAGCTGTCAAAAGGTGATTTCAAAAAATCTCTTTGAAATTGGTTTTAGATACCAAAATAAAGTTCTAAAAATCTGAAAAAAATCATAGCGGCTCAGAAAAAGGTGCTCCTTCGTTTAAAAATTTAATAAACATTAATTTTTTCTTAATTTAAAAACCCAATTTGTGAAAAAACCACCATTTGTTTTGGTGGGATTCGTACCTACAACTCCATATCACTAGTCCGGCGC
>NC_085137.1:130584548-130596534 GCF_035046485.1 Aedes albopictus
AAATAAAAAGTTAGGGGTCACTCTCAGAGAAAAAAATCAAAATCAAGTTCACATTCAAAAGTTAACCAATTAAAGAAACTTTGAACATGGTTTAGGCTCAACTTTTCCAAAAATATAGTAAACTTAACCTTAAGTTGCAACATAGTCTTAAACATAAATATAGGATCGGAAAGTCTGTGTCGTAAATTAATTAAGTAATTCAACTACTGATCTCATCGTCCAAAAGTTCGGAGTCACTCTTATGTTAACCTTCGTCGTGCATTGGAGTCATTATGATCCCTAAACGTGCACTACGTCAGCGAGGTGAGCGCAAGCTAATGCACGAAGAAGGTTAATAATAAGTCGATCCCAGGCCTCTGACACGGCCTATATCAATGCATTGGAATCATGGTAGACAGGATGTCCTGGGCGCTAATAAATAGCGCCCACTGTCAAATGCGAAAACATCAACATTTTTTTGTTTAACGTTTATTTTGGGTTGTTGATCAGTTTTTGGAATCATTTTTTTCACCTGTTATGATCACAAAACACGTCAAACTCGCTTTAATATTAATGTACGGTAAGAGGAGCATGCGATTAGTTGAATAAAGCAACCCAACAAACACGCATTGTGAATGTGATTTCGTGTATGGCTCACAACATCAAACAAAAACTGCGTTTGTTGATTACACGCTCGTTTTATTTTGCACGAATATGAGTATAAGGCAGTTAGATGTTGGCTACGATATATTTCATTCATGCCAGAGGCCTGGTCGATCCGATTTCAAGCGACTGTGCAGGAAGTTTATTTTTTAAATGTTGTAGCTTTAGGTCAAGTTCAAACAAAAATACGTTGAAGAAATATCGCCTTATTCATGTTCAAAGTTTCTTTGAATTATTATCTTTTAAATAGGATCTAAAGTTTTGGAATCGGACGCTAATTGACGGACCTCAAGGCTTAAAAAATACATGTTTTTGATGAGGTTTGAAGGGGACTCCATCATCAACATTTTATCATTTTTCGCTAACCATTCAAATCATTTCTACCCAAAACCAATAACACCTTGAACGAAATTCAAAATCGATTCACAAACAAACTTCTCTTCCACGAGGCCTGGAAAGACGCATCGACCCCATAGGACTCACAAAGGGTTACAGTTTCAGGTGAAAGTAATTCTGCTCCCAGTAGTGTGCATTATCCACTCAATGTTCACTACACTCCTTGGGAAGTGACTCTTAACGCGTTAAGTAGGATGGAAAACAACGTCAATTTGCTTGTCTCGCCGAAATGATCGATAAACGGTCGTGACGACCGCAGCGGCGCGATGGTTGATAAATAATCGCCATCAAGTTGTGAACAATTATTCCGCAACGGAGTCATCAACACGTCTCCTTTCGTATTGACCAATTCGAACTGCACATTTGCTCAAAATCACTACCTAGGAAAAGTCCCTACGCCTGAAGGAGCCAGACAGCCACCACAACACAGTACCATGGCTGAATGCCAGCGGCTTGTGAAGCTTATGTGAATGCCCCGTTGAACCTTAAAAATGTTGCTGTTGGCGCACGGTGGTTTCGAATTTTGTTGATCGGGCACTATGTGAAACAAAAACGTGCCTTGGTTCGGTGGTCTCAGTGAACGCCGAAACAGAAGCGAAGAGAGAAAAGTGCATTTATGTAGAGTTGAGTGGCGATTGATCTTTTTTTATTGAATTTTTGTTGTGATCTGTGGTTCAATTGAAGAGATAACGAGAGTATCCTTACCATATTTACGTATTGCTACAACATCTAAGAAATGTTTTTTTCTCTTTGCGGGACATGAAACACTGCGGCAAGTATTGTTCTCTGTATAGTGCATGTCGTATTACTTCTTGTGACCACCTTTGAGAATTTATTAAGTATTCGGTTTAGTTACAGTAGGAATTTTCAACATAATCGCAAGTATAGATTTTGATTCATAGGTTCCGCTTTTAACACGCTCTTTTCTCAGTCAAAATCGGATCCCTTAACGATATAATCAAGAAATGATACCTATTATACCGATCATGCATCGGAACTCTAGTCCTTATTGCCTGAAACCGGTAAAAATTGAATAGAAAATTAGAATTACTAACCCAATTGTCATTGTTTTCATCTCAGTCATACCAAAACCGAGACCAATCTTATTTAACTAGGTGAGAAAGTAGTTTTCTTTGATTACTTAAATACGCTTTTCCACTGTTTGGAAGCAGCTAGCACTAGAGTTCGGTTTGGCAGACATAACGCCGAAACGCTGAGATTTTTCAGAGATTTCTCAAGAAGTTGCTTCGGGGATTTCTCCTGGAGTTTTTTCTGTGATCTTGGAAAGAACTACTTAAGAAATTCTAAAAGATTTGTTGTGCAATTCCATAGGGTATTTCTGGAAAAAAATAGATGGAACTTTATACGGAATAGCAGAATCATGTTCGGGAGATACCCCAGAAAAAAATCTTTGAGGAATCTCAAAGAGATCCTTTGGAAAATTCGCAGAGGAAATTTCTGAAGAAATTTCAGAAGAAATTCCCGAAAAGGGACTTCAAGGGTTTCTGGGAAATCCTTCAGTTGTTATTTGCGGGGTTGTTTTCAGGAATTGCATTAAGTAGGGTACGTGTGTCATAACCTAACTTACGCTTCCAAATTCATTCTATTCGAAAGCACGGCATCGATTGATTACGTTCTTTTTGATTTCATGCGTGCTCACTTGTAACAAAAATAGAAACAAAACAAACAGCGCCTCTCTCTTGTCTGTATTAACGAGATTTTTAATCCTACACTGAGGATACTGCAACTCCGAAAGTCATACGAATCAACTATGATTTTTTGCCACAGCACGCACTCACCAGCCTTGAAGTTCCTGGTTCGATACCAGGTTGCGATTTTTTTAATTTGTGTAAAATATTTCATAAAAATATGTATGATAGTCATATGATAGTCAGTAGGGGTGGTGGGGGTAAAGTGGACAACCTAAGCATTTTGGTCGTTTCCCGCGGAAATGCGGCAAAATCCATCTGCTTTTCCGAGTAACATGGAAGGTAATGATATACTCTAGAAATCTTGTAAGGGGTTGCATTTTAACAATATTGTTTTCTTTGATTATTTTCTTCACCAAATCGTGCATCAAAATAGTGTGAAAACAATTGGAGGGGGTAAAATGGACAATCGATGGGGTAAAATGAACAAGTCGTTAAAAGTTATATAACAGCATATTGTTTCTATGTTTTTAAATACAAACTATCAAATTTCATACGATACCTTTATTTTGTTGTTTTCAAACTTTTTAAATAAACTTTGAAATACACTTAAATAATTATTGTAAAAATAATATAAAAAAACAAGCACTGTTTTGGACGAAAATTATATTATGTTGATATAAAATATTTTTTAATAACTTTTTTCTTCAACTATCTCACGATAGGTATGACGGCTGATGATTCTGAAGTTTACAAAAAATATATGAAATTTTGGTGAAATTTGAACCGATTGTCCATTTTACCCCCACGGTCTGATTTTGTTAAAATTATTTCCAAAACTTTTTTTACGAAGCTTAATTTTTTTTCGGTCAAATATATTCTTCTACGTGGACTTTATTGGTTTAGGTTGTAAAACTTGTAATAATTTGAAAATAACTTACGGGAAAACCTTAGCAATTATAAACAGATTTTACATAATTTCCGATTTTTCACGTGATTTTTAAAGTTTTTGTCATCTTGAAGAGGTTTATTTGATTTTAATGTACAAGATCAGCAAAAGTATAATGATTCATGCTTAGGCATAAGCTTCAATCGTTGAAACATTTTGAAAAACAATAAAAGCCATGAAACTGTACCCTATCCACTTTACCCCCACCACCCCTATGACAATAATAGTTGGCGCTTTGAATCCAAAATCATAGTTCGTAACTATGATTTTCGCAAGAAATTGCGAGAAATCTTGCAAAAATCATAGTTACGAACTATGATTTTGGATTCAAAGTGCCAACTATTATTGTCATACTGGCTATTATATGACTATCATACATATTTTTATGAAATATTTTACACAAATTAAAAAAAATCGCAACCTGGTATCGAACCAGGAACTTCAAGGTTGGCGAGTGCGAGCTTTACTCATTCGTCCATCGACGCTTCGCTTCGTCCATCGAAGTTGAAGTGGTTAGAAGCCAATGAAAGGTTTTGTTGTTTTTTTTTGCAATGGTGTTTCATAACACATCTTATGATTTTCATACGATGCTTCTTATGAGATTTTTGATACGACAAGTCTTATGGATTTCGCTTTTCAATGTATGAAAAGCATACGAAAACTATGAAGTGATGAAAAAAATAAAAATAACTGATTCATAAGATGTAAACTATGAAAAACATATGAACAGTATCCTCAGTGTAGGCTAGTTCATCTCGGGACCTACGCTTTACTTCCCTTCCGAAGGAAGAACCCACATTTTGTGAGTATGTCGGGAGTGGGATTCGAACCCAGGTCCTCGGCGTGATAGTCTTGTGTTCTAACCACCACACCAGGTCCGCTCCGCAAACAGCGCCTCAATCCTATGTTTTTAGAAGAATAAAGATGCTAAATAAATGATCTAATATCCTATGTCTTCAGATATTTATTCCGGGATTCTTAAAGATGATTATTTTTGTTGAGAAACAATCAATCGTAGTATGCATTGGCCCTAGCCATAACAATAGCCTAATCCTTAGCCTTCCATTGGCATTGGGGTCATTTTTGACCTAAACCGTACACTACGTCAGCGAACTGCTGCCAACTTATGCGAGGTATCCACTTCAAACGGAATCGCTCAAGTAATTTACGTTCAGTGCATTATTTTTCCGTGACCGAAATGGTCAAGAAATTTAACATAGCAAGCCCCATTTGATTTGACGTTTCGTTTCAGCTTCGTACTAGGATCCGGAATAAAGCGACGCTTTATTATTTCTTGAGCGATTCCTTGCCTGAATTTTCCACGCATCGAGATAGGCCAAGAAATTTCTTGCGATCAGCGTACTACCCATTAATGCAAAAGGAACGTTAAGAAACGTATGTCATCCTAGCAGTTAGTAAAAATCATTCACTCCCCAAGCAACACACATGTTATATAATAGTTACGACAGCGCAAGTTTTGGTTGTATAGAAGTTTATTTTACGTTATTTCAACATAATGTTAGAATTACGTCAAATAAACTTCTATACCACCAAAACTTGCGCTGTCGTAACTCTATTATAACATGTGTGTTGCTTGGGTCTGTTATCAACCTTCAAGCTCTGCGGATGTCTCACTAAGGGGCGATTTCTTCACCATGGCTTAAGCGTTAAGCCAGGATTAACTGTATGGGTAAGCCTGGCTTACCGTTTAAGTCGAGGTGAAGAAATCGGCCCTAATAGCTCTGCTAACACAAAAAAAAGTTCGTTCTGAGATTTTCCAAAACTTTTTGTGCTATTCTTCCTAGAACTTTATCTGGGTTATTTAAAGAATTCTTGGATTCTTTTAAAAATTCCTTTTGGCATCCGTCACGAACTGGGATAAATTGAAAATTAGAAGACACAGAATGTTGATTATTTGGCAAATTAAAAGATGAAATTGTGAATTAAAAAAAGCGTTCTTGTGGGATTCTAACCCACGATTCCATATTCGCTAGACCGGCGTTTTAACCAACTAAGCCACAGAACAGGTAACAATTTGCTCTCACTTGTATACTAACTGCGAGCGTGTTGAGACATCCAAGCCGAAAAAGAGATAGAAATGTGAAAATAGGAGTACCAATTATAATGATTAATTAACCTTTCAGGGCGAGCGCCATCAAACAACCGAAACTGCACCGCGCTCGTGCTGTATACGAAAAGTGAAGTTTTTTGGTAGTGTTGTACTTTTTACAACAGCGCGCGCGCTGAAGGGTTAATAAAAATTCTGTTTCTTCCAAGGTTTCTACTATTTTTCAAGTTTTTCCCAATACGTCTCGACGTACACGGAGCAGTGAATCAAAATTCAACCATCACGCAGAAAAAAGCATGGTAAAATCAAAAATATTTCAGGTAAACTCAAATAAATTGTCAATTTGTTCTGGCCACAAAAATAAAACTGTTTGGAGCAAATCGAACGTCACATTTGAAGCAAATTCAATCCATTTTTTGAAACAAACATACATCTTCTGACAGGTTATGTTAGAAACAAATGTAAAAAAAATGTTTTTTGTGGCAGGTCGGCCCTACGGAAATATTTGTTTTCCAATTAAATTTACAAAGTCATTTCCTCCTCTAGGAAAACTCACTTTCCGCGTGGCACTTTCAATGCCAACATCATGTAGATAACATACACTCCCGAAATCAATGGGATTTCGTGGAAACTTTTGGTGAAACTTGACTTTTTTGCAAAAGGAAATCTTGCTTGGTGCTGCAGCTGGAACTTTAGTTTTGTTTATGTTCTCGACGGCAGAACGGGGGGCTCTTCAATGGGTAATGTAGAAATCAATATGTAATTGAGTTAGTTTTGAAAATTAATATTTTAGTTTTAAATATTTTATCAGTTTACCGAATAAACATGAATATTTTTGTTTCAAACGAACGAAATATGTCTCCACACGGCCACAGAAAACAAAAATGTTTACATTTCTTTCTAACATAATCTGTCAGAAGATGCATTTTTGTTTCAAACATGGATTGAATTTGCTTCAAATGTGACGTTCGATTTGCTCCAAACAGTTTTATTTTTGTGGCCTGAACTAATTGACAATTTACCTCATTTGAATTTACCTCAAATATATTTGATTTTAACATAGTTTTTTTCTACGTGTACCAGCAAATTGGTACATGCATGAAAAGGGCAACATAGACATGTGATCCCTCACGAAGTTCTTTCTGATAAGGGGTGATACACAAATTATGTCACGCAAAAATCAACCTTTTTCAACCTCTTCTCCCCAATATGTCACACTTTTTGTATAGGACTTAAATATTTTTTGTATGGGTCGTCACGTTCTGCAAAACCCCCCCTCCCCCCTAAAAGCGTGACGTAATTTGTGCACGGCCCCCTAATGCTCCTTCTGTGTTCTCTCAATAAATTACTTTACAAGGATCTACAAAAGGAACACACAGTAGAAAAAAAATGGTTAAAATATCCCTCAATAACTTTGTTTCGTAAATACATGAAAGTTTAAAAGCCACAAGTCAACATTCGAAACGAATGTAGACGGGCTTGGTGGTCTAGTGGCTACCGCTTCTGATGAATATAAATGTCTGCAGGAATCCATTGAAGAATTATAGGAAGGATATTTATAGGAACCCTGGGAGAAAACTTTTAGAGGCATCCCGTCAGGCTTATTGTGGAGGGAGAAGGGAGTCCACTTGGAGATGCTTCGTGGATTCCTCCTGCGAATCGTGCAGAGATTTCTCCAAATTTGGAGCGGATCTGGTTGGATGGTTAGAACACTTGACTATCACGCCGAGGACCTGGGATCGAATCCCACTCCCGACAAACTCACAAAATGTGAGTTCTTCCTTCGGAAGGGAAGTAAAGCGTGGGTCCCGAGATGAACTAGCCCAGGGCTAAAAATCTCGTTAATACAGATAAAAAAAAAAAAAAAAAAAAAAAATTCTCCAAAAACATCTTCATGAATATCTCCCTCTAATGATTTCTCCAATGATATTTTCAAATTCTCGTTAATATAGATCTAGAAAAGATATTTTCATATTATAATATTTTTCGAAAGCCTTCGAGAATGATTGCTGGTATTCCTTCAGTAATTCTTCTTAAGACAGCTCTGTGTTTCCTTCAAAAAAAAAAAAAAATTCCAAGAGTTACTTTAGAAATGCCTCTAAAGCTTCTGCAAGGATTCATCCAAGGGTCTTCTGACATTACCACTAGAAATTCTTACTGGGACTCCATCAGAAGCTCCTGCTGTAGTTTATTCGTGGATTTCTTCAAAAATTTGGTATTCCCACTGGGAATCCTCTTAAGATTATTTAGGAGCTACTAATAAAATTTCTTCAGAACTGTTACTGGGATTCCGGTAGGAATTCTGCACCTATTTTCCTTGGATTTCTTACCTGCAGGGAATCCTCCAGATGTTGGAGATATTCCTGCAGGAAAAACCTACAAGAGTTCCCGCACTGATTCTGGTAGCAACTCTTAAAATATTGCCAGCAGTAATTACTAGATAAATTTCAAGATGAATTTCTAAAGAAATCTGTGAAGTAATCATAACAAGAATATCTGGAAAAACTTCGAAAAACTCTCTTAAGGAACCGCAGGAGGAAATCCTAAGAGAAATTTTCAGCTGGCATGTCTAAATGAATTGCTGGAAAATCTTTTGAAAAATACTTTTGGAATGTCTGACGAGTTTCTACTTTACTCCATGGATTTTTCCAAGGATTTCTCCAAAAATTGCTTCGGAGATTTCTCAAGGATTCCTCCAGGAATGCCTCTTGGAATACCTCCAGAAATTCTTACTGGGATTCCTTCAGGGTTTCTCCAAGTATTCTTGCTCTTACGAGTCATCTAGAAATTCCTGGAATATTTCCAGCAGGAATTGCTTGAGGAATCTCAGCAAGACTTATTGGAGGTTTTAGCTCCAAGAATTTCCGGAAAAATTCCAGCAGCATTCCAGGAGCAACCTCAATGCTGAAGAATTTGAAGAGGATTACCAGTAAAAAAACAAAAAAAAAAGGAATTACTGGAAAACTATGTTTGGGTAAATTTCTGAAGGAATCCATAGAGAAGCAGGCATTGCTGGATGAAGAATTGGAGGAATCCTAGCAAAACTTCTAAAGGTAATTCCGGAGAAATTCTTGCATAAATACCATGAGGAGTTCATGAAGGAACTCTTGGAAAAATCCATACCATCCATCCCATGAAATTTTAGCCGAGATTGCTCCAAAGGTTTATCAAAGAACTCCAATACAAGTCCTTCCAGTAGTTCCTTCAAGGAATCCTATGGATGTGTTATTTGTTTCTCCAGAGTTTTTTTTTCCAAGGATTCCATCGGGAACTCATCGAACAATTCAGCCGGTATTCAATCAGTAATTGCTCTTAGGAGTCCTCGAAGTATTCTAGGAGGATTCCTAAACAGAATTGCCTTAAGCATCCCAGTAAGACTTCCTTGTGGGTTCTACTAGATAATCCTGAATAAATACTAGCAGAATTCCGGGAGAAATCTCAGAAAATTCCTGAAGAAATCTCAAGTAGTTTTCAGCAAGAATCAGTGGGTAAATTCTAAGAACAATTTCTGGAGGTATTTCTGTAGATATTCTGTAAGAAATTTTGAAGACATGTCTGGAGGAATCACAGCAGGCATTTTTGTAGGAATCTCAGAAGTAACTGCTCAAGTTTACCCTACAATAATTTCTGCAGTTATTATAGGTTTCATCCAGGAAATTCTTCAAAATACCATCCGTGATTCCTCAGAATTTCATTCAGAGGTTTCTTCAAGAACTTCATCAGAAAATCATTATGAGAGATTTCCGTTTAGAAGCAGTCTCTATTGCACTTAGGTTATATTTGTTAGGAAACACAATACAAAACACAAATACTCCATCATCATTTTTGAAAAATATTGGACTTCTATCTCACTTTTAAGTGGATTAACCTCATTGTTTTGAATACATACATACTTTCAAAACTGTGGTATGTTTCACAAATTTTGCCGCCAAGTAATGTGCATATTGCACAAATTAGGAAGAATACAGGATATTTTTTGTGGGGATGTCATAGAATCTTCAAAATTGAACGAACTCAGCTGTACTCACACAACCTCAAAGGAGGTCTTAATTTGCTTGATCCGGAAACCCAGTGTAAATCACTTTTCATAAGGAGTTTACTTTTTAAAGGAAATGAAACTATCAATCACTATTTTATTGCCACAAGTAATTTGAAAAATTTGAGTCTTAATACTCAAAGATATATTTCTAGAGCAAAGGAAATAAAAGAACTGTCTCACTTAGTAACAAACAAACAAATATACAGTTATCTGATTGATGAAATTAACATAAAAGTCAAAGTAGAGGAAAAGTATCCACAGATTCTATGGAGTGAAATTTGGGAAAACATAAATAAAAATTTTCTAACTTTGTCAACAAGATCTGCACTTTATGAGATATTCAATGATATAGTTCCAAATAATATAAAAATGTTTAACAATATAGCAAATGTAGATAATTTCAGTTGCGATGTTTGTGGTAAATCGGATAATAATTTGCACAGAATAATGAATTGTACAAAAACTTCAGAAATATGGTTGTGGGAATCGGGAATACTTAGAAATAGATTAAAAATTAAGATAAGATCTCCCCATCTACTACTTTCAGTGTGTGGATTTTTATCGCGAACCACTGAATGGTCCATGCTCAGCAAGTGATACATTCGCGATTGTAACATTTCATGAACCAACATGCTCGGGAACGCTCCCCGAAATGCTGTTCATTCTCTTGCCCGGTTCGATACGAGAGCACAATCAAGAGAGAAGATGCTCGATGACGCTAATGAAAGCGATGCATTCGGTGAGAATATTTTATTGCCATAATTCTTTTTTTATTGTGACTACACAACCTGCAACGTCATAAATACAGTTAAATTAAATAGTATTTCACGTTTTTAAAGCGAAAACGCATTAAATACTGATGAAAATAACGATTATTCACAGTTGCCCCAAGCCAACGATGAGCGATCATCGGTAAGTGTTACACTTAGCGATGCCCGCTCATCGCCGCAGCTTGTTTATATCGGAGTATCTTCTTTGTGTTCCTTCGTGAACCATGCGACTCGACGAGAGAACATACACCGCCAGGTAATTGGAACAGAACCAACAGAAGGGAAGAAAAACTGCCGAGTGGTTCACTGATCACTTTTTCGTCCAAACACTGACTACTTTACATGAGAGTAGGAAATCAGAATAGAAAATTTAAGGCAGCATTATGGTTAGTTTGCGAAGCTATTGCTTATAATGTATATCATCATAGAAATCCAAGCTTGTTTCAATTTCAAAAAATAATAAGAGACACTAGATGGAACAGTAAAAAAATATTCAGTATTCATTTTGGCAATAATCTTAACATCTGTTGAAATATATACAGATTTTCGTTAAGAATTAGGATTAAAATTAGCTTTTAAACATCTTTGTATATTTTGTAATACTTTGTAATGTTTTTGTGAATGCTTTTTAAACAGTAAATAAACAGTAAAAATTGAAAAAAAAACCACAAAGGCAAAAATACCGATGAAGTCAATATTTGAGGCAGCAAAAAATAGATTATGGATGTGAACCTCAGCATGCAGTATGTAGCAGGTTCCTCCGGAAATTATGCCCGGTGGCCACATCCGGCAGTTCCTAAACGGCTCACAACTGTCAATAAACAATGGTCGATGGTAAAGGTGTGTATTTCAATGAAAAAGATTTAACTGCGAAATAAAATGTAAAAACTGTAATGTGCATAAAAATAGCATTTTTTCATAAAAATCTGACCCATTGACCAACAGAAATAACTCCGGTCATGGGGACCACGTTCTCAGTACACTTTTTTAAATTATACATCTGTACAGTAACATACTGTAAGAAAATTCAAATCCTTTAGTATTCGCCGAACGGAGAGATTTTTAGATCATCTGCGCTGACTCAGGCTGATATGGGTTAGACCAGAAAAAACAGAGCTCAATGAAAAAAAATAAATTAAAGAAAATTTGTGCAGGGGGCCTATTTAAGGAATTTTCCACTGTAAGTCAGTTAATTTCACACCAATTGACCAAAATTATTGTATATGACTAGATACTGCACGTATCTCACTGTGACTCAAAGTTCAAATCAATTGATTAGAAATTCATTGAGTAATAGCGGCAAGTGCCCAAAATAGGCCTTCCTGCTCAAGTTGTCCACGACCCTATATGAAAGTGTTCTTAGCAAAAGCGATGCTACATCTTTGAAAATCCGTGGAAACTGCATTGCGTTGAGATCCTCATGGAATACTTTTTTTTTTTTATACGATGATCAATCTTTATTTTTGAGATCAA
>NC_085137.1:130596557-130615702 GCF_035046485.1 Aedes albopictus
TGGGTTTAAGACTACCATCATGAATGTTCTGTCGCCATGTTTGGAATCCGGACACCTTACCCATACCATGTATATCCTTTTCGGGATGGAACGCAAAAAAGCGAAATCTCCATACAAATTGCACAACTTTGGCTCTTCTGAACTCTTAGATATCTTTTTATTTTATTTTATTTTATTGATGCACAAGGGGGTAGGGTGGGGCTAATTTCAAAAAATCTCTCCGATATATGATTTCTCAAGTGGAAAGTGATCCACTAGTCGAAATAAGTCAGCTGTACAAAAATGAGCGATTTCGGTTGATATTTAGGGGTGGCGCAAAGGGTTTAAGTGAAATTTTTGCTAGAACAAACTTTCAAAAATCATTTCAAATTTAATTTTCAAACTTATTTTTTCTAGACTAAATCGGTGATTCTAGAACCCAAATGGGCCAAATTTGTGCTCAAAATTGCGATATCTTCACTGGTTTCCGAGATATTTGAGAAAAATGTCATATTTTGGAACCAAACCCAAAAAATACTGAAAAACGACATTTTTTTCAAATATCTCAGAAACCAGTAGAGATATCGCAATTTTAAGCACAAATTTGGCCCATTTGGGTTCTAGAATCACCAATTTAGTCTAGAAAAAATAAGTTTGAAAATTAAATTTGAAATGAATTTTGAAAGTTTGTTCTAGCAAAAATTTCACTTGAACCCTTTGCGCCACCTCTAAATATCAACCGAAATCGCTCATTTTTGTACAGCTGACTTATTTCGACTAGTAGATCACTTTCCACTTGGGAAATCATGTATCGGAGAGATTTTTTGAAATTAGCCCCAACCTAACAAGGGGGTCATAGGGCCAAGTCTCCAATGCAAGTCCGAGAACTTGCATTGTCCATAATACACCTTTGAATTTGGGAGTAGGCATAGCAACCTCTTTAGCTCTGCGGCTTTTAAGTTTTGCGTGGCCTTAAGGATTGGGAAAGGTGGGAAATCGATGTGGTGTATTGAGCTGTAAGAGAATGTGTTGTTAGTTAAATGGTCAACGTAATTTACCTTTGGGTCGCTTGTTTGGGGTAAGCGTTTTGAACATACATACTGGTTTTGCTGGGTTGCTCTTTCCTATTTTCGTTCGATCGTGTTGTTTTTTTGTGGTAGGTAGATGTGATTAAATTTTGGTTATGTTCTTGGAATGCTACTTCGTCCTCATCGCCATCTCCATCGAAATACGATAAGCCTATGTCATTTGCTGCCTGCGGTTTCTAGCAAATCGTCTTCGTAGTCCAACTTCACCATCTCCTGCTACAATCGCTTCGTCGCTTTCTTAAATTCGGCTGTCATTACCAATGTCCTTCCAATTCCAACGAACATCCGTCCATATCTACCTCTTGTCTACCGCTGGATTTCCACGTGAAATAAGGTCTTTCAACTTTTTCCCGGGATTTTGTAGATTAGTGCTTTATGCATGCTTCCTTTCCTGAGACTTCGGAGCACGTCTTAGACATGGCTGAGTACAAACAATGCTCATCTCCAGCGAAATTTTTAGCCAGCATCGCACCACCGTCGTACTGCATTACTTCCATTTTTCACTGCTATCCCTGCTTACTGCTATCACTCATGATACTCAGATACATGAAAATATAAAAGAAATGTTAGTAGCGCTTTTGGTGATACTTTCACGACGGCCATTCAGAATGGTTCAACGGATGCAGATGCGAAGATCATCCCTGCTGACTAGCAGCGTTCATGAAACTCAGTTGAAGATGAAACTTAAAATATACGAACGCTAAGAGCAACACATAGACGAACGCGAATATTCTAAAAAAAGAATGATCTTCCATCCGATCTTCAAGTGATCCTCACAAGCAGCATCTTTCGTTCAGGCACTTTTGAATGTCCGTATGCAACTTGTTCTCACATGAAATCTGCCTCGACCAAGTTGGCAGAACGCGCCCATACCCCTTTCTGAACTCTTAGATATCCCAGCAAAATAACAATTATTTTTCCTCATTTGAAAGAACTACTCTTTATCTTTCGATTTCTAGCTTTGACTACCTGGATAAATTGAAAACATAAAATAGACGACAGATGAAACTTTTTCACTTTTTGTTTACCTTGTTGTGGTAAATCTCACAGGCAACGTAAACAAAATTTTGTTTACACACATACAGGTATAAGTAATGGCTGAATTATTGAAACAGTTTACATCACGTAAAACAAAGTCTAAACAGATGAAAAACATATGCAAAACTGTTACTGCTCAACAGCGCAATTGTGCTGTTTCGTCACTAAAGGGATATTTATATTGAATGGTTTTAGAGCCTAAAACTTCATTAAACAGTCACCATCTTGAATTTTGAGCCATCATATTGGATATTAGACCGCCATCTTGGATATTCTGGTTTAGGAGTCTAAAGGGTGAGTCGATAATTATTGTGCCATTTTAAAACTAATGCAACTTTTTTTATACTTCACCGAAATCATCCAAATTTTGCACAGTTTCTCCTTATAGTCTATTGTTTACATATGTGTAATTGGGCAGTTATCAGTAAGATTCCGGTCGACATAGAATAAATTTAGTTAACAGTTCTCAAAAAGATGTTGTATAATCACATGCTAAAATTTAAAATTATGGTATCGCGCCTTGGAACTATTGATGATTATACATTATCGGATCATTTTAATGATCGTCAATAGGCTTCAGGAACGGTTGTCAGTGAAACATAAGCTTGCAGCTGGATAAAAACCAGGCACGATGTGCATAAACAAACCAGAGAGCTTGAACATGTCCACGTAGAGGGCATCAATCGAAATTGTCGTGAATTTCACGATTTCAAGTCCATTAAACAACCGCCATCTTGAATTTGGAGCTGCCAATATGGATTTTAGACCATCATCTTGGATTTTCTGGACGACATTTTTAGCATTCAGACTTCTTTTTCAGACCAAATACATACATATTGCATGGTTACAGAGCCTAAAACACCATTAAATAACCGCCATGTTGAATTTGGAGCCGCCATCTTGAATTTTAGATCGTCATCGTGAATATTGTGGTCGCCATTTTTGGATTCCGGAAATCTTCCTCATACCAAATATACCCATACTGCATGGATTTAGAGCCTAACACTCTATTAAACAGTCGCCATCTTGAATTTGGAGCCGCCATCTTGAATTTGGGCCCGCCATCTTGAATATTCGGCTACCATCTTGTTGAAATTTGGGCCAACATCGTGGAATATCATGTCTCCAGTGTTGTTTTATGCACGAGGTAACAAAAATTGCCGTAGTTTGGTGGGGGGGGGGGAGTTCAGAGGCGTTGCACCGGGAGGGGGGGATTCAGGAGTATTTTCGGGGAGTTTCGAAAGGTCTCAGTTGCGTGTAACATGGGATCCGGGGGGGGGGTGTTCCGAATGAATTTCAGAAAGCTTCAGAGGGGTTTTTGGTGAGTTTCTGAGGCGTTATTCATGCGTTACGAAGGTGTTTTCGGGGGTTTCTAAGGGTCTCAGGTACGCTACACGGGGTCTGAGGCGAGTTTTAGAGGCGTTACTCAGGCGTTACGTAGGGTTTCTGAGAGTCTCAGGTGCATTACATGGGGTCCGAGGGGGTTTTAGGGAGATTTCGAAGGCGTTTCAGACAGCTTCAGATGATTTTGGGGAGTTTCAGAGGCGTTACTCAGGCGTTGCGTAGGCGTTTTGGGGGTTTTTGAGCGTCTCAGGTGCGTTACATGGGGTCCGAGAGGGTT
Organism: Aedes albopictus; assembly: GCF_035046485.1. Lineage (NCBI taxonomy): Eukaryota > Metazoa > Arthropoda > Insecta > Diptera > Culicidae > Aedes > Aedes albopictus. Next base: position 130,600,284 of record NC_085137.1, read on the forward strand.
TTAGGGGGATTTCGAATGCATTTCAGACAGCTTTTTGGCAAGTTTCAGAGGCGTTACTCAGACGTTACGTAGGCGTTATTGGGGGTTTTAGAGGGTATCAGGTGCTATCATCTGAATCTTAGAGATTCTTCAACAAACACTTGTCAGCACAAAGTTGCATGAGGCTGTGTAAGCAAGGCTTTTATTCAATCATTTAAGCACAGAAGTTGTGCATGTAGTTTCGACGACTTTGTGCTCACGAAAGTTCTTAGGAAACCGTAAACAGTCCCAGACCAACCCCATACCCCCTCATTGCTTTCCCCTGAGCACACCCCGAATTCCCCTTAACTCACCTTGCAACTTATTTCCCTTTAACCAACCTTATCGCTAATCTAAAACACTTCAACTGCTCTGAACACAATCAGATTCCATTTAGTTAATGTTACCTAAATGGAGGGACCTAAATAGGTTTTACCAGCGGTCGGAATTTTCGCTCATTCTCACGAAAATAGAATTCTCCCTCACGCCACTTTTCAGCGAAAATCTGGCTTGAGAAATCTCCCGCACAAAGAGCAGAGCGAAAACATTTTTTCACTCACTCCCAAAGGTGCGAGAATTTCGTTTGCCCTTTGTCGGCCGATTATGTTGTCTTTCCTTGACTCATATGACGCCGACGATGATTGGTTTTATGCATTATATTTTCTACACCCTCTGTGTGGTTGGCGTGGTGGTGTGGATAGAGTGCGCGTGACGCGTATGTTTTTAGTAATGTTCCAGGTTCGAATCCCGTCGCGGGCACAATTTTTGTTAATATGCTTTGAAAAGATTTTCGTGAAAATTGAGTGAGAGAAAATTTAACAGAACGAAAAGAAATTATCTGCAGGTTGAAGCGATTTTCAGTTATCATGAATCGCTACTCTCGAAAGAAGTGCTGGAGGGGAAAAGTGTTTCTAAAGCAAAATAGTGAAAATAAGCTCTCCCGCCGCCGTTAGAATAGCCATATTTCGTATCGCTGAAACGAAAATTACGAACCCTGGGTTTTACCTAAACGAATTCGACCTAAATGGAGGTTTGAATGTATACCGGTGCTGGTCCGGATTATTGAAATGGTCATAACTCCAAAATGTCTTGACCGATCCGGACCATTTTCAATAGCAATCAATGCGGTAAAATTCCAGTTCGATTCGAGCTATAATCCGAAATATCAATCTCGAAGTGCCTTAAAAGTGAGTGAACTTTTTTGCGCACAGACATACATATATACACACATACAGAGATCATCTCAATTCGTCGAACTGAGTTGATTGGTATATGTGACTTGACCCTCCGAGCCTTCTATCTAAAATTTGTTTTTTGAGTGAACGTATAGCCTTTTAGTACACTTCGGTGTACGAGAAAGGCAAAAAAAACTATGTTTTTTGTAGTTGTTTTTTTTTAAGCTTCTATACACGTAAGAAAATAGCTTCTCAGAGAAATTAGGATTTGCTTCCGCCCTATTAAATATAAGAAAATCGCCTAATATTTGGGGTGCAAGAAATTAACATTATGCAATTCAATATCATAATTATTATTTTATGTAATTCAGTGTCATAATTTCTATTTTATACTACTGATTTCAGTATCATAATGGCCAATTTTTCCGTACTCGGCAAGCCTCGTTGGATAAATGTACGACTCGTGCTTAAAAAATCAACTCTTTGCAGCTCGTTATATAAATAACTATTATATAACTCATTTTGGTATCATAATGGCCAATTTTTCTGAACTGGTTCATTATGCAACTGAAACGAGTAACATAATGAAAAATAGTTGTATAATGTTCATAATGCAACTCATTCCTCCGAAATTTCTCAATATATTATTATAAAATATCTTCCATAAAATGCTTCAGAAATTCCTCTACGATTTTTTCAGATTGATTTCTTCAGAAATTATTTCAGTGATTCATTCAGAAATTTATCAAAGGATTCATTCAGCAAATTCTCTATGGAAGTCATCGGAAACTCCTCCATGGATTCCCGTAGAAAAACGTCCAAGTATTTCTTCAAAAATCACTCCGATTTTTTTGAAGCAATTTTTTCAGGAATGCTTTCCAAGATTTCTAGAAGAATTCTTTCAGAAATTTTGCCAAAAACTCATAGTTTCCTTCAGAATTATTCACCAAAGTTTTCTAGGGGCTTCTCCAGAAATTTATGAACGAACTCCTTTATAAAATCACTTTATCCCTTGGGTTTCTTAAGATAATCCTCCAGAAATTGCTATCAGAAAGTATTCTATGGATTCTTTTTGAAAGTTTTTTTTCTTCAGAAACTCCTCCAAAGAATTCCCTAGACGTTTTTTGAAGAATTTCTCGAGAAAAGCTTCCATCGGTTTCCTCAGAAATTCCTCTTTAGCTCCAAGAATTTCTCCACAGATTCTTTGAGAAATTCATTCAAAAATTTTTCCTAGGAGTTTTTATAAAGATTCCTTTATAAATATCTCAACATATTTTTTTTCCTAGCGATCCTTACAGAAGCTAATCTAGGAATTCCTTCAGTAATTTAGGTCCACAGGTACACCAGGATGAAAGTATTGAAATCCTCTAAAAGTTTTATCAAAAAAAATTTCCGGGAAATTTCCAAAAAATCATCAATAAACTTTTCAATAAATTCTGTCGGAGGAGAAGTTTCTCCTGGAATTTCTTCAGAAAGTCCTCCTGGGATTTATTAAATTATTTGGGATTTCTTCAGATATTCCTCTAGAAATTCTATCAGGAGTACTTTATACAGAGATTCTACTGGAGTTTTCTTCAGAAATTGTTTCAGATATTTGGATTTTTTCTGAACTTCTTTATGGATTTCTTTTAAAATATCTCCAGAGACTCCTTCAAAATTATAGAGATTTCTTAAGAAGTTCAGCAACGAATTTCTACAAAAGTTCTTCCATGGATTTTTTTAGGTTTCCCTAAAACTTTCTTTTAAAATCCTGCAGAGATTTCTTCGGACATTCTTTCTAGGATTTCTCCCTCAAATTTCTACTAGGATTTTTCAGGAAATGCGCCTGTGGCTCTGCCAAAAATATCTCCTGGGAATCGTTCAAATACTCGTACAAGAGTTGCTTCAGATATTCCTCCAAAGATTTTTTTCAGATGTTCTTACATATTCTGAGCAATAATTACTGGACGAATTATTGAAAAAAATAAATCCCTGAAAGAATTCCTTAAGAGCTTAAAAAAAACTTAATTGAAGATGGATTCCAGAGCAAAAATTCCTGTAGCTATATCAGATGTTAAATATCTTTGCAGAATCTCCAGGGTGAATGCTAGCAAGAATACCTGACAAAACTTCTTAAGATACCTCCTTAGTTCCTAGAAGAAAAAAAAACTGCTGGAGGGACTATGGAAGTTATTCCAAGGAAAATTTGCTTGAAAAGTTTCTGCAGAGATTCCTGGAGAAATTTCTGAAGGAGTCTGGAGGCATTCTGAAAGTAGTCAAAGGAAAGTTGCTTGAGAAATCTTTGGGAGATTCCTGGAGAATGTTTTCTGAAAATACGCAAAATTGCAGAAAAACAAGAACAAAAACAAGGTACTCGTGACGTTCTTGAATAAATCCTGCAATAAATCTCTGACAGTTCTGTGGAGGATTTTGAACAAACTTCTGGAAATGCTTTTGGAGGAATTCTTAGAAGAATTCCTTATGCAATTTCTGAATTTCAGTTGCTATCCATCTTTCGCTCACACCAGACGTGCGTTGTAGTTTTTCTCCACCAGATTTGATTGTGTCGCAGAATGCCGAGCATATCGAGAAATAACTGTGTCGTACTTGACATTTCTATTCTTCCACGGCGGCCAAGCGTTCCAGACATTAGGAAGTTCCTCGATGAGGAGCTCAAGATGGACTGGACCTCAGTGAAGAGCTTGCAGCTGCACAATGTTAAAAACGTTGTGTATCTTTCGATGCACAGCGAGGAAGCCGCCTGTGACATCGCATCGAAGTTCCATCTCAAACATTGTATGGAGTGTGATGGAAAAAGGATCGATATTCCGCTGCCGGTCTATGTCGATAGCACCGCAGTGGATGTTCGTATTAATGATCTCCCGGAGGAAATCGACAATTTGGCCATAATTAACCATATGAGCCAATATGGAAACATATTTAGCATTCGAAATGAGGTCTGGAAGAATTATTTTCCAGGCCTCAATAATGGAGTTCGGGTAGTGCAAATGCAAATAACCAAACCAATACCATCGTATATAACTATCGCTGACGAAATCACGTCAGTTACTCACTTCCAACAAGTTCGCACGTGTAAAAACTGCGGAGATAAACTGCATCCAAAACTTCGGTGTTCAGAAGCCGCAGCGAAAAACAACATCCAATCGCGCCCCATTAGCAAACCACAGCCGACAGTAACAACAGCTTCTAAACAGCAGCCGAAATCAAACCACGATGAACAATGGCCATCTCTGTCGAAGTCGGACGCCGCCAGTGTCAAAGCAACAGCACCCAAACCAAGCAAATCTGAAACAAAGCGGCAAAGATCGATTGACTCGGACACAGCGAATAGCAGTCAAATAACAAAGAAGCCCGCATCATCAGCCTCCATCGCAAGTGATAACAGCGTTATTATAGCCCCTGATGTTTCGCCGGTGCGCACTCGCAATAGACGGTCATCGTACTCTTGGATCGAGGATGTCGAATTGAGGAAGCAGTACATGGAAGAAGACGATAGAAGGATAAACGAATTGTATGCACAAGGTTACCGTTGTAATTAAATCATGTAATCACTTTTATGCAAATTGGCTCCGTTATGCTTTTGAGCGCATGAGCCTGTCAAATAAATGATTAAATAAATAAAAAAAAAAATTCTGAATTTCTACAGAAACGTCAAAAAATCGTAGATGAATTCTTTAGGCTTTCTCAGTGTAGACAAAATTCAAATACTGCTATTTAATCTTGTCCAACGTTTCGGTCGCATTTAGGACCTTCATCAGTAGGGACAATGGAAATTCGCGATTTCGCGGAAGCCGCGAAATCCGCGAAATTGGGCTTTGGCCGCGAAATTTAAGAAATCCCGCGAAATGTCGCGATATTTGACAAAACAGTGAAAATATCTCACATATTACCAATAATTTCAAATTTCTAGTCACAAATTGACAGATAATTTTCGACAGTTTGGGATTATTTACGATTTCGTATCTGTATAATAAAAGTTCATTGCATGCTTCTTTACTGATTTTTCATCAAATTTGTTACTTTTTCGCTGAATTTATTTTTGCGTCTCACAAAACCAAATTAATTATTCATGTGACATGCAAAATTGAAGTTTTCTTCAACAAAATGGTCAAAAACATGGGACCGCGACATTACCGCGAAATTCACAATATTATTTCGCGAAATTTAAGAAATTTTGCCGCGAATTTCCATTGTCCCTATTCATCAGGTACTCAATTATCTCAGATTCGTCGTCAAGTGTGTTCTGTTGAACAAAGGTTGTTTAGCGGATTGAATTTTCCCTCACAACAGTTAACGATTGTGATTGGTAAGTGTGGGAAAATCCTTCCGGAATTTTACCGCTCTGGAATTTGACACTTAGCGCTTGATCGATCAGCAATGTTGATTGTTTGGTTGTTTGATTGTTTGATTGTTTGATTGTTTGATTGTTTGATTGTTTGATTGTTTGATTGTTTGATTGTTTGATTGTTTGATTGTTTGATTGTTTGATTGTTTGATTGTTTGATTGTTTGATTGTTTGATTGTTTGATTGTTTGATTGTTTGATTGTTTGATTGTTTGATTGTTTGATTGTTTGATTGTTTGATTGTTTGATTGTTTGATTGTTTGATTGTTTGATTGTTTGATTGTTTGATTGTTTGATTGTTTGATTGTTTGATTGTTTGATTGTTTGATTGTTTGATTGTTTGATTGTTTGATTGTTTGATTGTTTGATTGTTTGATTGTTTGATTGTTTGATTGTTTGATTGTTTGATTGTTTGATTGTTTGATTGTTTGATTGTTTGATTGTTTGATTGTTTGATTGTTTGATTGTTTGATTGTTTGATTGTTTGATTGTTTGATTGTTTGATTGTTTGATTGTTTGATTGTTTGATTGTTTGATTGTTTGATTGTTTGATTGTTTGATTGTTTGATTGTTTGATTGTTTGATTGTTTGATTGTTTGATTGTTTGATTGTTTGATTGTTTGATTGTTTGATTGTTTGATTGTTTGATTGTTTGATTGTTTGATTGTTTGATTGTTTGATTGTTTGATTGTTTGATTGTTTGATTGTTTGATTGTTTGATTGTTTGATTGTTTGATTGTTTGATTGTTTGATTGTTTGATTGTTTGATTGTTTGATTGTTTGATTGTTTGATTGTTTGATTGTTTGATTGTTTGATTGTTTGATTGTTTGATTGTTTGATTGTTTGATTGTTTGATTGTTTGATTGTTTGATTGTTTGATTGTTTGATTGTTTGATTGTTTGATTGTTTGATTGTTTGATTGTTTGATTGTTTGATTGTTTGATTGTTTGATTGTTTGATTGTTTGATTGTTTGATTGTTTGATTGTTTGATTGTTTGATTGTTTGATTGTTTGATTGTTTGATTGTTTGATTGTTTGATTGTTTGATTGTTTGATTGTTTGATTGTTTGATTGTTTGATTGTTTGATTGTTTGATTGTTTGATTGTTTGATTGTTTGATTGTTTGATTGTTTGATTGTTTGATTGTTTGATTGTTTGATTGTTTGATTGTTTGATTGTTTGATTGTTTGATTGTTTGATTGTTTGATTGTTTGATTGTTTGATTGTTTGATTGTTTGATTGTTTGATTGTTTGATTGTTTGATTGTTTGATTGTTTGATTGTTTGATTGTTTGATTGTTTGATTGTTTGATTGTTTGATTGTTTGATTGTTTGATTGTTTGATTGTTTGATTGTTTGGGTACTGACGTATTTGTGTATCCAGATTATTGCAGCTGCAGACTTAATTTTGGTGTCATCTGGAAGACCGTATGCATTGTATGTACTTAAACCGACTCAACTCCTCTTAACTTCAAATGAGCTTGATATATGGATGCGACCTTATCAAAAGATGCTTTTTTCGTGAATAAAAGAAATGCACCACATTAATATTTCCTCTTGAATAAAATTACCTTCTAAAATCACCTTTCCGAACCACTGTGCATTGCAATCGCCACCCCAGCACAGCGCGCGTATGTAGTTTCCGACGACGACGTTGCGACAAGTGGTTTCCTTTTTTTCCTTCTCCCCTCCGGTTCGGATGATGGTGATGGTTGGGTGATGATATGATGGATTTGTCCTGGGCGAGCTAGCCTAGCGGTGGAGGGTCAGCGAACTTCCAACAAAGGATTTAATTCCACTAAAATGCGCTGGGTAATCGAAGATTTCGAAGGGTGGTGGTGGTAGTGGTTCCGGCCAAATCGTTGATAAGATTTCAATCTCTGAAGTCAACTTCGGTTGATTCTATGGGTAATTGAATTACTATTTGCTACGGTGTCTAACTAGGTGAGTCACGTTTTCATGCGGCGCCGATCCATGCGAGGCGCTCGACTCAGTAGTACTTCCCGTAGCTATCTCTATCGACTAGCAGTTGTTGTTGCTGCTGTTGCTGGAGTTGTTCGTTGCGAAGACGGCGAGACCGTCGCGGTCGAACTAGCAGATCCTTATCGTTGTAGTAGAGCTTGTGGTTGCCAACCGTTCGGGATCGGTATCGATTCCCTCCGTGTTTGCCACCGTTCTCCAGGTGGTTGTTGTTCGGATGGATCAGGAAGGAGTTGTAGCAACGCAAAACCAATTTGTTAAAAAATATGCAAATGTTTTTCAAAAACAGCAAAATCAGTATCAAAGTCATACGAATATCCTTTGTTGCGCGCTGGTCACACTGGGTAGGAAAAACAGGATCACGACTGGATTTTTTTTGTCCGGAACTAGTTCTGATTACAAATCAAAGATTTTCATTTATGTTGCTTGGACCGTTATTATCGAAGAAAAACCATCAAATCGTACTCTACATGTTGACGTTGAATCATAACTCTTCCACAAATCAAGTATGTAATGTCTTTATAAGAAAATCGTAGAATCAATTCAATGTTATCCCAAGAAACAATCGTTCCTTCAAGAAATGTTTCTCAAAGCCAGCGTTGTTCTACTTCTTCTTCTCTATGGCTCGACGTCCTTACTGGGACTTGGCCTGCCTCTCTTCAACTTAGTGTTCTTTGAGCACTTTCACAGTTATTAATTGAAGGGCTTATTTTGCCTGCCATTGCATGAATTTGTATATTCCCGAGCAGAGGAGAATAGCAAATTAATAACTACGAAATCATATAACCTGTTTTAATATCTTGTTTCGTTATTATTAAATTATCAAGGCAGAGCTTTTCCATAACAAATTTTGTTGGACAATTCATTTTGTTATAATCAAGCTATTGAAATACATTCACTACAATACATTTCAACAACATATTTTGTTGAAGTACATGTTTTGCTATTGTTTTGCTGTTGATCAACTTATCGACAATAGCACAACAGTAACAAGTTTGGAAATCAAAGCAACAATAGGTACCGTAATCCGGGGTAACATTGATCAGAATTTCCTTTCTTTCTTGAATAATTCTCTTGTTAAAGCAAACGTTACATGTTTTATATTTTTAAAACAAGTACTGGCCCTCTGAGTATGTGTTAAGCTACTCGAAAAAGTATTGCATAACTTTAAAACATGTTTAAATAGGTTTTTTAATCTAATTTTTGATTGTGTTGATTTGGGGTAACATTGATCATGTCAGTGATCAATGATCATTTGTGTTGAAAATACCCTGTTGTATCTCGCACCGACAGCGGTGCAAACGCTGTTCAACCACGTTCCACGTTGTAAGGATCAACTCGTCAGCCCGACGACACGGTAGGCACCGTACGTGCAGCATCCAGCGCACTGCGGTGCGCGGCAATAGAATTTAATTGAATTATATTTTGTTCATCTCCGTACTGTGTCGCCTATAAAAGGCGACAGCATTTTGTATTGTAGCTACCTATAAGTTTCTCGTTTCCCCATCGAGCAGACACGCCGTCTGTCTCGATGGCAAATATATAGTTAAAATCCAATAGTTTGGAATCAGTTGTTTTCGTCGCCTGGATCCCTCCTCTCCTTACCACACAACGTTGGGTCCGAACCCGGACGAAACATGGTGCCGTGACCAGGATTGATCGCCAAGTGCGGTCTCGAACCGACACTCCCAAAACCGGTCGCCAAGGAGCGACCACGGATCATTCCATTCCGACGGGACCCCAAGCCAAGACGATGAAGACAACGGACCATCCATCCATCCTCCGGACAGGCATGTCCATTCAAGAGCTCATCCAAGCAAAACCTGGACCGGCGTGTCCATTCCACGGATCGGTGAATCCTCCTTACAGACCAGTGCAATTTCCATCCGCATCCGTATCCAATTCCGGACCGGCGTTTCCAAATCATCAACCAAAAGTTTCGAAGTCGTTTGTTCTTCGTCGCCGCCTGGAGTCCCCCCCCCCCCCCCCCCCCTCCAATCCACACAACCCTAGACGAAACATACCCTTACTTACTAAATTCGGGGTCGCTGATCTCGAATATGTTGTTCAAATTCTTACAAATTATGTACTTGTTAAGTTATTTTAGGATTAAAATCCTCTAAACCACGAATAACGCCTAAAAGTAGGCAATGGCTTAAGGAATTGATAGCCGACTTTTAATAAATCGTATATTTTACTAAAAAATAGCATTTTCATAAAAGTTTCGTTTATTAAATCCAACTCTAGGATATCATATTGAAGTAATATAGTGATTTCGAGCCTCATATTGTATCTAGTATTCACGCCAAGCATGAATGTTTGACAATGTATCTCATTACGTTACGAATCAAAGTTATGGAAAAATCGATTTAATTCAATGTTTATGAAATTCAATTTTCATAAATTGCATGTCATTTAATAGCAAAATGATAGCAGATTACAATATGCCATTCCATAGCAGAAACTGATTCAATGTAAAATGTTTGTTTGAACATTTCATGAGGTGGGTCAAGCCGATCAATGTTACCCCGGATTACGGTACGACAAATATGATCTGTCCTTTGTTTTGTTTTATTTTTGTAATCAGTTAAGAAGGAAATTTCTGAACAAATCCTCTGTAGTATTCCTTAAATAATAATCGGAAAAACACATAAAAGTTATGGAGGAGCCTTTCGATAAATCCTTGGAGAAGTCTTCAAAAGAACTCCTGCAGAATCTTCTTAGAAACTCCAAAAGCTGTTCTGCTAAGCAATTATTAAAATTCTTGGCAGATTCTTTTGAATAACTTCCGGACAATTTATAACAAATTTTGCTCTTCAATTATTATCAATAACAAATTGATATCAAAATTTGTTATTGAAATATTTTCCGAATTCACTGTTATTACGTTGTTATTGAAACTAAAAAGACAAGTTATTCATATGGTCTTCCAAGCACATTTTTTTGTTATGATGTTTGTGATTTTGCCGCTTATGACAGACAAGTTTATAACATAATATTTTATGTTAATAACTTAAAAATAATCGATTCTATTATTCAGATATTTTGCCCAAATAACACAGCTTCTTATGCTTCTGTTATTCCCTTCTGCTCGGGTTGTGAGGCAAGTACAATGATACGCTATGCCCAGGGAGTCGAGAAATTTTTCCCGACCGGAACGGGATCGAACCCGCCGTCTCCGGATTGGCGATCCATAGCATTATCCACTAGGCTAACTGGAACGTTGTTAAACTATAAGTTGAATTATATTTGATTTAGTTAGAATAAAACTGCACCTTAACTCTTCTACGCCCAAAAATGAGAATTTATTCAATTACAATCGGTCATGACATTTATGTTTATTCAACGATCATACCTCGGTTGTGCAGCTGTAATTCGATGCCTAAACCATCAGCTATTTAATCATCACATTATAAACTCTTTTTCAACCTTTCTTAAACAGAGTTACATGACCTTCGTTGTTCAATCGCTTACGAAAAGACGTTAAAATCACTATTGCGGAATAAAAGTTGGGCTCACAATAACAAGTTTTCTTCGTCAATTATTCCATCATTATGCATTCAAAACATGCTAAACATTATGCTTCCTGTAACATTGAATGGATTTCATTTCTAATAATAGATTTGATTGAATAAAGGTTGCCAAACAATTTTCTTAAATGTTGTTTAAATATCACTATTCCAATAAATTAGCAAAATTAAATCATTTTTTTTTCGAATAAGTGTAATCAGTTTCGTACCTTTTAATTTCGCCCTAATTGCTTATCCTTTGACAGATACGTGTATTTCGACTACCACTTGTAATCTTCCTCAGTGTCAGTTATTGTCTGTTATCCCCTGGAGTGGATAACTGATACTGAGGAAGATTACAAGTGGTAGTCGAAATACACGTATCTGTCAAAGGATAAGCAATTAGGGCGGAATTAAAAGGTACGAAACTGATTACATTCATTCGAAGAGGGTATTCTTCTTATAGGGTTCGAAAAGTCGGTACAAGATATCTTGTACCGACTTTTCGAACCCTCTAAGCAGTGATAACTGACACTGAGGAAGATTACAAGTGGTAGTCGAAATACGCGTATCTGTCAAAGGATATAAGCAACATAAAAGGTACGAAACTGATTACACTCATTCAAAGACGGTACAAGATAATTTATTTTGTTCAACTTTTATTGCGGAGATTCCACCTGTTTAGACTCCTGCGCGAAAATTAGTTGCGTGGATTTTTCTTGCGTGGGCCCACAGATATAAAAAAGACCGCGTCCTGGTCAATATTTTACGCTGTGTTGTTACGTACACATTTGGTGATAATTTTGCATTGTAAACAAACATTTATAATGACCCTACGCTGAAAACCAGCCATATTATTTATTTGCGTTGGAATCTATAAATCTTTACAACTGGCAATAACTGAAATCACTCTTTTAACCTATAACTACGCATTTTCATCAAATTTTAATGAACAACCTAGGAAACAAACTTACACTCTTGGCAAGGTTTGAACTCAGGATCAGTTGATTTATAGGCATCTGCATCTGCTCTACTCCAATCATGATTACATAGATCAGAAGTTCTTAAGCAGTATATAAAATTTGAATCCCTGATTCGAATACATTATCGTACAAGCGTTGGTTAAACATCGCTTACGAATATTTATTCAACTAATTGTCTAGCAAACTAGCATTTATTGTGAATGTAAACGTCAACAAAGCGTCCCCAATAGGGGTTATACACAAATTATGTCACGCAAAAATCGACTATTTTCAACTCGACTATTTTTTTTCTAGGTGTAAAACTTTTACCAATTTTTCAAAAACCATATTTTTAAAATTTCATTCAAAAAAGGTTTCCTTAAAACTGAAAATCATTTTCCACCTGAAAAAAAAAATCAGGAGATACCTTGATCCTTCCTCTAACTGTGTACGATAACCGATTTTGAAAATATTGTTTCGTTATTTAATAGAAAATCAAAAACCAAAAAGTGAGGAAATGATTCCAGTTTCGCCTTAAGCATTCTTTCAAACGATCTTCTAAGGATTTATTCCAAAACTTTCTCCAGGGTTTGCTTTAGAAATTACTCCAAGGACTCTTTTTAAACATATTTGTGAGATCTATTCGGGAGTTTTCTGCAGAGATTCCTATAAAAACTGCCCTAGGGGTTCCTTCACAATTTTTGAGAATTTCTTTCAGAAAATCTCTCGAGGCTTTTATTATAAATTGGACTAATAATGTCTACAGAAATATCTCCCGATTTTCCTCCAGAGATTTCTCTACAAGTTTCCCCAAGGATTATTTCGACAAAACTTCCAAAGTTTTTTCGATAATTCTGTCATGGACCCTTTCTGAAATCCATCCTAAGATTCAACTAAAAAATCTTTCACGAGTTCCAGAAAATATCTCTCAGCGATTCTTAAAGGTATTCTTTCTATGGACTCCTTTGGAAACTCCTCGTAGATTTCTTTTAAAACATCATCCAGGAAATCCTCAGTCAGAAATTATTTTACAAAGTCTTCTAGGAATTCCTATACACTCCAGAAATATCTCCAAGAATTCCTCAAGAAAGTCTTGTACGGATAGCTTCCAAAAATGTTGCATGCATTCCTTTAGAAAATACTTCTAGAATTCCTGTCAAAAAATCTTGCATAGATTTCAGAAGTTTTTTCAGATTTATTTTTCATAGATTTTTCCATAAATTTTTCAAAGCTCTGGATGAATGCTTTGAAAAAACCACGAACTTTCTCAAAAATACTCCATGGTTTTTTTTATACAAAATTATTCATGATTATATTAAGAATCAGAAATTCGGAACTTTTTCAATTTTTCCTCAAAAGCCATCTAAAAAAATCCCCAAGGATTGCTTTAGAAATTCTACAAAGGATTGTTAAGGAAAATCCCAAGATTTTTTCACATTCCTTTATATATTCCTTCAAGGCGCATCTCTTCCAGAAATTGCTCCAAGGGTATATTAAGAAAGTCTTACAATTCTTAAAGGTTTCTTCAGAAATGTTTCTACAGATTCTTTCAGAAAGGATTCTTATGGAAAGGTTGAAAGACATTCTTGCAGAGATTCCTGCAGAAATTCACACAGAGATTTCATCAGAAATTTCGACGGGTATTCCTCTATGTATTTTCTCAGATATTCCTGCAAGCGTTCCTCTAGGAAATTCTCTATGGATTCCTCCAGGAATTCACAGCTTCCAGCTGTAATGTCCTTCATCGCTTAACGGCCTTCAAAGCGCTGCTGGTTTGTGGATTTGTCGGTATTACGACTTGTACTGTATAGTAGCAACTGTTTTGTTGGTGGGACTCCTACTTGATTTGTTCAAGTTTTCACATCTTCCGGGAAATCTCCCGGAATTGGAATAGTTACTGCAGCCCCAGTGACAAGTGATTGATATCTGAAAACAGAGTTTGGTAGTTGTATGGTGCTTGTTTTGCAGCCGTGTATTAGCTTATGGTTTATATTTGACTAGCTTCCCTTTTATTCAGCGTTTACTGCTTCAATTCAATGGTTACACAACAAAAAGCAAATGACTGAAGCTTATACAGTATGCGGCAGGAAAAAATGCAAAAGTGTTTTTCAACTTCAAACCTCATTTTCGTCCATTTGACGTTAACCAATCTATGTTTCAACGTTCCATGATCTCTAATAGGCCAGTTTTCTGAAAAGTTAATTAAAAAATTTCCCATTTTGGTCACTAACCTTTACAGGGCGGCGCCTGAAGCTGAAGACAATCAGAATTTTCAAACCGCAGAAAAGTACACAGGTCGCTAAATTTCGTACCTGATAAAAAAAAATATATTTGATAATATTGTAGAGAAAACTTTCTCTACAATATCATCAAATATATGTACTTATTTCATCTAGTATGTGAAATTACATGGCTCTAGTGTGGTCTGGTTGTTCATCGAATTTAAGCTAATTTTTTCACTGTTGTAGTCATATTGTTTAATGACCATTGGGTGCGCAGTTTTTTGATACCCAGGCTTACATTATCACATGTTAAACTTCAAATATGTTTATTTTTAATTTGCAGTGCAAGAATATAGACAGTGACTGATACATTGTCATGTAGAAATAGTCATATATATCCCATATTTAGAGTGTAATAGTGCCTTGAACTTTTCGCATTTTTCCCTGCCGCACCCTGTAGCGTTGAAAATGTTAGTTGGTCAGTCGTACTGGAGCCTATCGGTAGCTGGACATCTATATATATAAAAATGAGTTTGAAGTCCCTTTGAGGCAACAAAACTCACGAACGGCTGAACCGATCAGGATGACTCTTGCATGTTTAGATCCGTATTCATGGTGGCTGTGTTTATATGTAAAAAAAAGTTAGGAAAATGAAATAAAAATGTAAGAAAATAGACAAAATACTGATTTTTTTATGAGCTGAGATGAAAATCAACACGATCGAAATGAAACCAATCTAGAGTGCGGTGCTATTTTGAGCTCAACAGTTGTCAAACCACCACAAGACGGCAAGACAAAATTTGCCGGGACAGCTAGTCTCTTATGAAAACAAATACTGGTGTATTGCTGTAAGATTGTTGACTCTCAGGGAAAGTTTTGTAATTACTAAACAAGTAAGTTGTGCTTCGATTTGTGCCTCTTCCAATTCATATCGGGAGATAAATTACGTTACGCGAGTGTGTTACTTCAGCGGGAACAGCCTGGGTGATTCTGAGCCCGGTTAATATTGAATCCAGTTCGACCCGTGCTACCAAGTTGACCAAAATCAGGGAAGAGTTTTAGGGGAGCATGAGCAGCTTTCTAATGTGCCATGCAGGGCCGGATCTAAGGGGGGGCCGGGGGGGCCCGGGCCCCGGGCTCCCACATTTTAGGGGCCCCCACAAAAACCTTTTTTGGTCACTAACATTAGCTTTATTTTCATATTGCTCA
>NC_085137.1:130916702-130966702 GCF_035046485.1 Aedes albopictus
AATCGTGCCTTTGGATGAGAAGAACAATCTGTGAAACATTCAGCTCAATCAGTTTAAAACTGAGCTGGCGCAAATGAGTTGAAGGTTTGTATAGGATTTTCAGTCCAAATATATGGGAAATTGGATGACCTCCAGTCTCTCACTCAGTACGCCAGTTCAGCGAATTCGATTTAGCTCAGAATTGAAAGAATGGTAGTTGATACCCCAAGGAACAACTTTGTGGAAGACCATATCATGATAAAACTTAATATAGTTGCGGTTTCAGCTAACGAAAGCAGGATGAGGATATCTTCCTCCGTTTGCTCTCGGTTGTTACATGCAGCACATGTTTGTCGGTCGAAGCTTGCGCATTACATCATAGGCAGCTATGTAATTCTTCATTGTTTCGATACCCGCCCACGTGCGTGAGCAATTGAAATGAAGGATAACATAGCCGCATATGATGTTGAGCGCAAGTTTCGAACAGCAAACACGTGCTGCATGTAACAACCGAGAGTAAACGGGGGAAGATATCCTCATCCTGCTTTGTTACGAGTGTAGATCTGAAGGCCTTAACCACATAATACTGAAAGGTGACCTCAGAATCTCTGATGCTCTGGGAACTTCTCTCCCATGGTTTGCACTATGTGTATGATTCAAATAGGCAAACTCTAATGTTTGTGCACTTCTGTTGATATACCATTTCAAATTCAAACCATATTTCTCAACTTCAGAATAGTTTGGATGATCCAGGATGCCTCTATGATGTGTTAACAAGTACCATATGTTCAACTGATCTTCTATGACTACCAAAACGCACTATACCAAGTTTGAAATGCACCCGATGCGTTATTACAGGTGTAGATAGAAAGGCCTTAACACCAGAATGATTTGGATGGCCTAAGGTATCGCCATTGATGTGCAGTAAATCTTTCATACTCTGATTTACATGTATGGATCTAATGAAATCAGTTCTGACATTTATACATTAGTTTGATATAGTATTACAGGTTAAGGCCTTACAATCAGAACTCCAGAGCTATTTTAAGTTGCCTAGAACATTACCAGGTCATGACTACCATCATTTCATGTTTCAAAATGTATATTTGAATGTAATTCAGCAAGTTCAAGTGATTCAAAAAGTAAACACAACTATTTATATTCACTAGACAAAGTTCAAAACTTCTGGACGTTTTGGATAACCTGGAGATCTATGTTACAGCTGTAAAAGGATATAAGACATTTCTATCTAACAGCCCCAACCCAAACAAAGAATATTGTGCAATTTCCATTTAAATATATCACATGTAGGGTATATGTAGCATTCCTTGGCCTAATTTGCAAGCTGCCTTGATAATTTTGACCATAACTCATGAATTAATAGCACTAGAAATAATATGTTGCCTCTATTACATACTCTAGGCGATGCATGTTTCACCAATTGGAAGTAAACTAACGTAAATATTCAAGAATTTACTTAATTAAGTTGAAAAGATTCGATGCGATGGTATGCAATGTTGGTCTATGGTACAAAAATTGGCCTATTAGTGGATACAACGTTGGCCTATTGCTTTCCATGCACTGTGGTTCTATTATCTCATTTTTTTCAATATTTCTGCTGAAGTATTATCTCCGTTTGTTTGCCAATCTTACTTTTAAATTATATTTTCGGAGCCAAATTTTCTAAAAACTATAAATAAAGCCCTTAAACTAAAGTTCTCTCTTAATTTAGTAACAAAAACAACGCAACCCTATTATTGTGTTATATTTTTACAGTCACCGCACACAAAATCTTTCTTCCTGTTCGTTCTTTCTGGTTCTTACGCAAGAAATGTTGTTGACATCTTTTTATCGGTGTTTTTGACGTCACTTTACGGATGGGCCAAGATTTGGGTACATAGTGAAGAAATGTCCTCAATATTCGGCCCACATTCAATTTGTAAAATAGTTATTATTCGTTGAAAACAAATACACAAGTTCAAAATAGCATCTTTGGCCGTCGCATCAAATGTTCAGTTATTGAAAAGTCATTTCGAAATGTTCCATAATCATGCCATTTATGATCTCTATACACAATACCCACTAAGCCGAAGAATCATGGCGTCTACAAAAGATAAACAAAGTGACATTTTCATTCAATTTTAATGTTCGAAAGTGCTAAAATTGAAACGAAATGTTACAGTTGTTTGGCGCATAGCTTTTCCGATATCCAGTTATGCGTGTTTGATTGAGTTTTTGGTTTACGTTGAGATAGGCCGAACGAGGGGACTATGCCAACGAAGCATCCCGATACCCTACATAGAAATAAAACGCGGAATCGAATGAAGAACAAGTGGTGTACACTACATTTCCAGCTATATCTCCAAAATGTTCTAGCATAACATAATCTCCATATATGCATATGATAGCAAAACTAATCCCCTTGATAAAAACATTTTGGTTTTGAAAATCCACCCACTGGGTCAAAAGCTATAGGTAAAACTATGCAAAAAAGTTGTCCACATCCTTTAAGGGTTAAAGGCATTTCAGAGTCATTTCAGAGAGTTTCAGGGGATTACAGGAACGTATTAAGGGCGTTTGATAGAATTTCAGGGGCGCTTTAACGGGATTTTCAGGGGTGTTTCAAGGGTTTTCTAGAGCATTCTAAAGGCGTTTCAAGGGATTTTAGTGGTATTTCAATTTGAAATTTCAAGGATGTTTCTGGGGCAATTTGAAAATTTAGGGGCGCTTCAAGAGATATTCAGGTTGATTTCAAGGGTTTTCAGGAACCAGAAGATCACAGGGACATTTTACTTGGTTCCTCCTTTGAACCGAAACCCACCTGAAGCCCCATAAACGCCCCTGATACCTCAGGGAACCACCTGAAACCCCATCCCAAGCAGCACACAAGTCACAAAGAAGTGTCGACAGCGCAGGGTTTTGGTTGGACACGAGACATTTTAAAGTTATTCCGCCTTTGAGTTAGAATAACATGAATATGTACAACCTGTACAACCAAAAACCTGCGCTGTCGACACGTCTTTGGGACGCTTGGGGTTTTGATTTCCTGGAACACCTTTGAAACCCCCCTGGGAACTCCTGGAGTACCTCTGAAAACGCCCATAATTTCCCCCTGAACCTCTATTAAACACCTCTGAAAACCCTGTACGTCCGAAACCCCCAAAACGTCCATGAGATCACCTAAATGCTGCTCTAGGACTCTCCAGGAACGTCCCAACGACCCTCTGGAAACATTTGAAACGCCCGACCTCGAGATCTCCTGAAACATACCTAAGATCTCCAGATACCCCCCTGAGGCCCCCTGGAGCCTTGTCGAAATCCCCTGCGTCCTTTGGGTTCCCCTGAAGCGCCTCTCGGACCTACTCAACCCCCTGAGACCATCCTCAATGCCCCTGGAAACCACCTGAAATCCCTTGGATCACCTCTGAGACTCACTGAGATCCCATGAAACGCCCTTGGGACCCCCTAAAACTGCCCTGGGACCTTCTGGAACGCCCCTGAGACCACCTAAAGCGCGCCAGAGACCCACTGAAATACCCATGAGACCTCCAGGTACCTTCTTAGACTCCACAAAAGGCTCCTAAGACCTCCAACTACCCCCGGCTTCCCTTCAGCCCTCTAAAACGCCACTGAGATCCTCCGATACACCTTGCAGCACCCCTGAGACCTCTTGGACCCTGCTGAAACCCCCTTGCATAATCTGTAATGCGCGTGAAGCCCCCTGCAGGGAAGGACTTTAAGCTCTACTTTGCACTATGGTCCTCCGGAAAGTAGGGGCCAGCCTTACGAACCAGCCGTAAAAATCATTGTAAAGGAAAATCAGCAACAGAATAATACGAACCGATATCAACGGCAACCCAGCGATCAACAAGGACTTGCGATTGGAAACTCGATGCGTGGAATTGCCGATCTCTCAACTTCGTTGGGAGCACCCGCATACTCGTCGATCTACTGAAGGACCACGGTTTCGGCACCGTGGCGCTGCAGGAGGTGTGTTGGACTGTATATATGGTTCGAACGTTTAGAGGTAATCATATCATCTACCAGAGCTGCGGCAACACACGTGAGCTGGGACCAGCTTTCATTGTGATGGGTCATATGCTGAGGCGCGTGATCGGTTGGTGGCTGATCGACGAAAGAATGTGCAGGTTGAGGATCAATGGGCGATTCATCAACTTCAGCATAATAAACGTGCACAGCCCACACTCCGGAAGCACTGATGATGACAAAGACGCATTTTACGCGCAGCTCGAACGCGAGTACGACCGCTGACCAAGCCACGCCGTCAAGATCATCATAGAGATTTAACCCTTTGAAGCCGGAATTTTTCCAAGCGTTCTTCTGGAGTTTTTTCTACGTTTTTCTGTAGTTTAGGTGTTCAATAGTATAAAAATGGTAGAATATTATGCGGAATATTTTTTTCTGGGCATCTTAGGTCATTCAAACTGTTCTTGAGTTTAGATCCTAAAGACTGCGGGTGTAACGGTAACTGATTTCATTATACAAAGCTACGATTTGTTATCTACCATGTCCAGTAAGTCTTCTGAAAATTCAATAGACAGTATCAGATCATTCGCGATATCCTAGGTCATCCAAACTGTTCATGAGTTTAGATCTTAAAGTTTACGAGTGTAACGGTAACTTCTTACATTAAAAGCTATGATTTGTAATCTATCATGTCCAACAAGTCTTCTGAATGTTACAGTTGTTGTTTTTATCAACTAAGCTTCATAACAGTAAGGAGGCCATAACATCCCAAAAATATATATAACAACGCGTATTGTTCCTCTAACTGCTTTGGTAAGTTTCTTATAGATACGACTGTGATATGTTGATTCGGGGTAATGGCTTTCAGTCTGTGGCAATTCAAAACGGATTCTTATGTTTTCATCTGACGTTTCGGACACATTTATTGTGCCTTCTTCTTGGGAATTAACAAAGTCCCGTCTTGTCGTTGAGGGCCTGCAGCATAGCCTCCTTTGTCAATTTATGTTCCGACAATTCGCCCACTTCGTTCTAGCCGTGGACTGATTTTCGGTGATGGGCTGATTTTTCGGAAGTCGATCCGGCTCGCAGAAATGAGGTGCAGTCTGTTTCGCGCCACTTTCACACTTGCTTTGATAAGTACAGTGGATTATGTAACACCTTAACGTAGTGGCAAAAGCTGTTATCACAAGTGTAGACCTGAAGCTATGGTTTCCGGAGTAGTGATGTTGATCTGGAATATCTCAAAACTATCATTACAGATTACAGTCTAAAGTTCATTGCAAGACTAACTCTTGTTACTATTAAGAGCTTAACTTCAGGATAGTTTGGACGACCCTCAATGTCCCAAAGGTTCATAAAAATATTTAGTAGACTTTAGGATGGTAAAGTCATCGCTATTGATCATGAAACGTTACTCAGTATGTCAGATATAGCTGATGTTACGAGTGTAGACCTGTAGACCTAGTTTGGCTGACCTGGAACATTCCCATAGTGTTTCTAAATGACATTTCAGATTTCAAGAGTTTCATGGATC
This sequence comes from Aedes albopictus, assembly GCF_035046485.1. Lineage (NCBI taxonomy): Eukaryota > Metazoa > Arthropoda > Insecta > Diptera > Culicidae > Aedes > Aedes albopictus. The sequence continues at coordinate 130,922,203 of NC_085137.1, forward strand.
TCAGCAGATCCTACATATGCTATTACTTACGGTGAAAACACAAAGTTTTCTTGTAGATTTGAAGGGCTTCATTATAGAACAGTTTGGACGACCGTGAATGTCCCAAAGGTTTATAATAAAAAAAGTCGACTTTAGATTGTTCCAGTAACTGCGGTTGATTATGCAGCGTAACTCAGTATAAATGATACTGTTACGAGTGTAGACCTGAAGTCCTGAACTCCAAGGAAGTGTGGCTGACCTGGAATATTCCTGTAGTGTCTCTAAACGTCATTTCAGATTTCAAAAGCTTCCCGAATCCCAGCAGGTTATGCAATACTACTATTAATGGCGAAAACACATAATGTTATTCTTGTAGATTTGCAGGACTTCATTATAGAACAGTATGGGCAAACCTGAATGTCCTGAAGGTTTATAATAAAAAATTAGATTTCAGATTGGTCCAGTAACTGCGGATGGTTATGTAGCGTTTCTCAGTATAACAGATATGGATACTGTTACGAGTGTAGACCTGAAGTCCTGAACTCCAAGGTAGTTTGGCTGACCTGGAATATTCCTTTTGCGTCTATAAATGACATTGTAAATGTCAAGAGCTTCACGGATCCCAGTATCTTATGCAATGCTATTACAGTCGAATCTCCATGAGTCGATGTTCCTTGACTCGATATCGACTCATGTAGGTAAATTTGTCTATACTGAAAAAATATTTCTGGGTTACTATGATGGTCCCCTCAAACATCTCTCCAAGGGATTTCTGTTCTACTATTCGATATTTACATGAGTCAATATCGATTCATGGAGGTTTTACTGTAGTTGTGACGGAAATACATAAAATTAGTCTTGTAGATTTGAAGGACTTCACTACAGGACAGTTTGGAACACCTAGAACATCCCAGAATATAAAACACCTTTTGATATTCTTGATGAATGCTAAATGGATACATATAAACGAAACCCACATCCAAGTTTAGCTTATAGAACAACTGGTATGTCAATTATTTCGTTTTTTTTTTTCAAATTTCATGGTGTTCAGGATGTTCTAGATTATCAATGAAGTTCCAAATACAAATATCCCATTTTTTCCTTAATAGAGGACTCAAGTTTCAACAACTTTGCCGAAGACAGTATTCTGTTTTATCGAATGGGTAAATTTATACAGCCGTTCTATGTTAGGGTCATACATGACCCCTCCGGCTCCAAAGGGTTAAACGCTCAGGTAGGCCAGGAGGAGGAATTTCAAAGTTCAGCGCCCACCAGAAGACGAATGAAAACGGCCCACGACTCATTGATTTTGCCGCCTCCAAGAATAAAGCCAAAAGTAGCACCTTTTTCCAACACAGTCTCACCGGCCCTTATCGTTACACCTGGAGACCACCACAGCAAACGGAATTACAAATCGACCAAGTTTTGATTGACGGAAGGCACTTCTCCGACATTATCGACGTCAGGACCTAAGGTGGCGCCATCATCGACTCCGACCACTATCTGGTGACGGTAAAACTGCGATCAAAACTCTCCGTCATCTACAATGTACGGTACCGGCGACCGCCACGGTATACAACCTAGAGCGGCTAAAACAACCGGATGTCACCTCAGCATACGCGCAGAATCTCGAGGCCGCGTTGCCAGACGAACGTGAGCTCGATAAGGCCCCTCTAGAGGACTGCTGGAGTACAGTGAAAGCAGCCATCAACGACGTAGTCGAGAGCACCATCGGGTACGTGGAACGGAATCGACGGAACGAATGGTTCGACGAAGAGCGTAGAACGCTTTTGGAGGAGAAGAATGCAGCGCGGGCGGTAATGCTGCAGCAAGGGACCCGGAACGTTACCCGGAAGGGACGTGGAACGTTACAAACAGAAACTGAAACAGCAGACCCACCTCTTTCGGGAGAAAAAGCACCGCCTGGAAGAAGTGAAGTGCGCAGAAATGGAACTACTTTGCCGTTCCCAAGAAACATGGAAGTTCTACCAGAAGGTCAACGCATCCCGCAACGGATTCGTGAGCCGAAATATGCAGGGATAAGGACGGGAGCCTCTTGACGGACGAACGTGAGGTGATCGAAAGGTGGAAGCAGCGCTTCATCAGCACCTGAATGGCATGGAGTACGTAGGCACGGGAGACCACGGCAACGGAGGAAACGACGATGTCAGTGCTGCAGAGGATGAAAATGATCCAACTCCCACGATGAGGGAAGTTAAGGATGCCATTCACTCGCTCAAAACCAACAAAGCAGCTGGAAAGGATGGTATCGTAGCTGAACTCATCAAGATGAGCCCAGAAAAGTTGGTCACCTGTCTGCAGAGATGTCCATATCCTCAGTGTGGGAAAGAGAAATAGAAAATACACCACTCACGCTGTGCATCTGAGTAGGAGCCCTTCTCTTATATGTGGATCCACCACTGCGATTCGGATGCGCGCAAGCTTGGTGGGTAGAAATAAATCTCTTAGCTCCCTGAGCACTAGGCCACACAACAGTGCGGCGAGAGCGATTTAAAATTCTCTTCGGTGAAAGTGTAGAAAATCACCCGGGTGCGCGCTCCAGTGAGGTTTTTGCGCCAGAGTGCGCGCTGCGGTGAAACACCGGAGAGTTCTCGCCCCGGCGACACCATGGTGATAATTCGGTGACTGCTGGGTGAAATCACGGGAGAGCGCCGGAGAGCGATGCGCGCGAAAGAGTGAGCCACACTCGATCCAAGGCGGACGAGCAAGAGCATGCACTAGCGCTTGGTCTACCTATCACCCAAAACAAGAGAAACTGGCTTCTTGGTGTGGTGAAAAATGTTCTTATCCCCAGTGTGGTCGATAAACTGACGCCGCAGTGAATCGCTACGGTGAAATGCCATCTCTGCCTGTCTGCACCGGCTGAGAGTCAGGATCTGGGAAATCGAACAGCTACCGGAGGAGTGGAATGAAGGGGTAATCTGTCCTATTCACAAGATAGGCGACCATTTGGAATGTTAGAACTTCAGAGCGATCACCATTTTGAATGCTGCCTAAAATGTACTATCCCAGATCATCTTCCGTCGTCTGTCGCCTAAATCGAATGAGTTTGTGGCAAGTTATCAAGCCGGCTTCATCGAAGGCCGGTCGACAACGGACCAGATCTTCACCGTACGGCAAATCCTCCAGAAATGCCGTGAATACCATGTCCCAATGACCACCTGTTCATCGACTTCACGGCGGCATACGACCGCACAGAGCTATGGAAAATCATGGACGAATACGGGTTTTCTTGGAAGTTAACTAGACTAATCAAAGCAACGATAAACGGCGTGCAAAACTGCGTAAGGGTTTTAGGTGAATTATCCAATTTATTCGAACCTCGCCGGGGACTGCGACTAGGTTAGGGGCTCTCATGTCTACTTTTCAACATAACTCTGTAAGGTGTAAATGTACGAGCCGAGCTCAACAGCCGAGTACGATTTTCGCGAAATCCGGTCAATTTTGATCACCTTTTCTATCTATTGTGTCCCAGCATCAACCCAAAAATTCGAAGTGACCTCATAATTTTGTAAACTACCGTATAAGGCGCCGTCCACAAATTACGTAACGCTCTAGGGGGAGGGGGGAGTACGGCCGAGCGTTACGACCCATACAAAAACTTTATGGTTTTCATACAAAAAAGCGTTACGGAGGGGGGAGGGGGGGTCGAAAAATGGCGATTTTAGCGTTACGTAATAAATGGATGCTGCCTAACCTTCTCTGATGGGTCTCCTCCATGTATCCGTCGCGCTCACCAAGTTAGAGTGGCTCGCCTGCACAAGTAGGTACCTACCTACCAACCAACTGATGATGATGGTGTGGCACAAAGCATAAAACTTTAAAACCTGCTCGTTAGTATAGTTTTGCACGGGCCATCGATCGGTTTAGTTTACGCGCAGTCAGTCCTCTTTCGGCCAGTAAGTTTGTCCGGGCGCGCGCGCGCACGCCGTGTGTGTGAAAAAGCACGATCATCACCCGCACGATCTGCTGATGTTCACTTTTGCTGGAGCGCTTGAGAGAGATTGTCCAAGCGTACTACAGCGCATTACCAGATTAAGCCTTCCGCCGGAGACCAATGAACGCGGCGCGGCGACTGTTGTTGCTGTTGAATTCACCGTGCAGCTTCACGCTTTCGGATAAATAGGGATTTAGTTGCGCGGCCGTTGTGAGTTGTTAAATCCTCAAATTGATCGGGCTTTTAAAAAGACGTGCGACGGACGTCTTGGCGGGCGTCGGTACTGGCTGGCGGTGGCGGTTATTGTGGCTGCTCAATTCAAAACCGAAGGAAATAGAAGCAATCAAGGTGCGCTGCTGCGCACACACGCACGGATTTTAAAAGCTCTCTTCCTGTGCTGCAGCTAGGAGCTGAGAGAGAGACCGAGAGCTGTTATTAAGCCAGGAGCAGCGAGCAACTTATGCGTGTTTTGGGTTCGGATTGCAATTAACCGATTCCGCCGACGACTGTTGTGGCATTGTTTGCAAATTTGACCTGGCTTCCCCTCCTGTAGAGTGCGCTGGAAGGACGCATTCCAGGTGGGCTTGGCAGAGTGGTTGTTATTGAGCTGCTGCAGCAGCCACAGTGAAGACGTGTGTGTCATTGCTTTCAGCGTGGAGGCAGGAGACATTCATTAACTGTAAAAATGTATAAGCGGTTGGAGTTAATTGAGTGGAGTGAATAGCTCTTAAGCGATGCGTGATGCTGCAACGTGAACGCGCCGGTAGCTGGGGGTGTTCCAAAGAGTGCAGTGATAGTATTAAGTTGTATGGTATTGATGGTAGAAGGTCTTTATTCTCTGTATTCTAAAGGATTCAAAGTGATACTTAATGTAAAAATAAATCAATGGATTAGTTTCAATTTCATCAAAAAAAGTCACCAATTTCAAAATGATTGGGATTAATCAACCATGAATCATTCAAGTATGTGAATATGACTTGATCTGATTTTTTTTTTCGGGGTATTGATTAAAAATTTACAGATATAAACCTGAAATCATCGTAAAATAAACAAACCTGTGATAAATAAATAACAAAATGAATGAAAACAATTAAATTTGGTACAAGAGGAAATGAATACTTCTCAACAAAAAAAAATTGGCGTATTTTTATGACTATGGTTCGTTGCAAGCCATCAGAAATGTTTCAATAAGCCATGATGCATCTTTTCCTAGGTAGCTAGCTGCAATTTTGACTTTAATCAATAGATATGCATTCTTTTACCCTAAGAAATCCACCTAGCGGTGATGGAGCCTTTCTCGTGTCTTCGAGAAACCATCTCAATCCCACTCAAGTGACATGTTGGTGAATATCGCACTTTTATCCGTTTGACAAAACTCTTATTCATGACACAGGAATTCATGTCGGTTTACTGGTTGCTGTTTTGATTGATATTAGTTAAAATTATCACATGCACCTAAAATTCGTCCATATGAATCGAAGTGCGCAATGATTAGATTTTCTATGATTTCATCGATTGGTACAGTAGTAAAATATTAAGTTAATGCTGCTGCTGTATATTTTTGCAAGATCCCATTGAATAACTTTCTCAGTGAACTAAATAGAGTGTGTTACTTCTTATAAGCTGAACGACGCATGAACAAGACATTGCTTGTTTAGATTACCCTCATAATGACTTTGAAATTGTTCAAAATCGTATGTGTTTTTCTGTCTATTCGGCAGTCCACCTTTGTCCACTATCAAGTGTATCCGTATTGCGTGGATTTGAAAAACAGCTGCCTTTTTCTATTTTGACTAAAGTCAACATAGAAAAAGGTAGATGTTTTTCAAATCCACGCAATACGGGTACACTTGATATAAGAATGATGTTCAACTCCAAGACTACTATCCAAAACTCATTTGTAGTTCCTCATTTTGGAGTTTCAGATTTCAAATTTAGATTTCAGATTTTCAGCCTCTTTACACAATATACCAATATTGCATGTTTTTAGTGCCTAACATTTCATAAAGCAAAATTATTTAAAATGTTCTTGTGAAATTTGTGGTTACCATGTTTAGATTCAAGAAATCTTCTCCATACCAAATATACAATATCCAAGATCCTAAATTTCTATAAAAAAAAGCTTCCATTTTAAATTTAGGACTACCATCTCGTATTTGTTACACTATGTTTGAACTCCGGACAACTTTCTTCTGTCCCTATCCATATTGCATGGTTTCGGATCAAAAACTCCATAAACAAACAATAAATTAAACAATCACCCCCGCCCCCCGCTCCCTCATCGATACTATTACAGTATTGTTCCGATTTTATCACGCCCATTTTCAAATTTTTTATTTTCAATATTTTTAACATTGGAGAACACGTATTCAACATTCATCTTGAAGAAGAGAGGAAACACATGCTCTCAAATGTAACAACAAATTAATGAAAAATGAAGGACTGACGTGCGGAGGGCGTGATAAAATCGGAACATTACTGTAATACGAAAAAACTAAATAAAATAAACAAATTAAAATGAAGCAAAACACAGTGGGGTAGGTGAGTAAAATACACACAACAACAAACGTACACAAAATTGTAACCACAGGTTACAATCTATACTGAATATACCCAATTTGGGTCTCCAGTTAGCCTAGTGGTTAAGGCTATGGATCGCCAATCCGGAGACGGCGGGTTCAATTCCCGTTCCGGTCGGGAAAATTGTCTCGACCCCTGTGCATAGTGTATTGTGGCGTTAGCACTAAATTGGTTTCCGAAAAAAACTTAATTGACTTCCGCTGCCTTTCCTATGCGTTAAACATTACGTCGGAAGTAGTGCGCTGTATAGAAAACTAGATTTACTGTACAGGGCACTACTTCCGACGTTATGTTTAACGCATAGGAAAGACAGCGGAAGTCAATGATTTTTTTTGTCGGAAATCAATTTAGTGCTAAACGCACAATATCATTGTGCTTGCCTCACAAGGTACAAAATTCATGCAATAGCAGGCAAAGAAAGCCCTCCAATTAATAACTGTGGAAGTGCTCAAAGAACACTAAGTTGGAGAGAGGCAGGCCAAGTTCCTGTGAGAACGTAGAGCCATACAGAAGAAGAAGAAGAAGAAGATACCCAATTTGCATAATGTTATCGCCTAAAGCTGCATGAAACAGCAGGCATCATGACTTCTGAGCAAACATCTTGGATTTTTCGATCACAACTTTTGATTTTTTTAAAATGTATTTAACATTGTACAAAATCACCGGACGTTTTCAACAGTTTTAACGCTGAAAATTGCGCTTTAAACATTTACCTCGAAGAAGAGTCGGGAGATTTATCTTCGTATCAGAAAATTATTCAAAAAATAAGGTCTGTCGCCTGAAAACAGTGATAAAATCAGAATATTACTGTATACCCAGATTGCATGGTAATTCGCCATCTTGAGGTTTGACCCGCCATCTAGGATATACTTCCTTATTAGGGCACACAACTCCTCAAAACAGCCGCCATCCTGCATTTTGGGCCACCGTTTTGGATATTTTGGTCGCCATTTCTGGACTCCGTATGTCTCCCCCTTACCAAATTATCCCTCTAGTGCCTAAAACTCCTTGAAACAGTCGCCATCCTGAATTTGATCCGCCATTTCGAATATTATGGTCGTCATTTTTTTGACTCTTGAGTCTGGACATCTTTCAGATACCTAATTATCCCTATACAGCACCATTTCAGGGCACAACACTCCTTAAAATTGCTGTCATTTTAAATTTTGGGCCGCCTTTTTGGATATTTTCGTCGCCAGTTTTGACTCCGGACATCTTCTTCATACCAAATATACCGACATAATGCCGTTTGGCATAATGCCATTTGGCATAGCGACCATTTGGTATAATAAGGATTATGCACATTCTTACCAAGAAAGCTGTTCTTCGTATTATGCCAAACGGCATTACGCACACTGGCCATTATGCCAAATGACCATTATGCCAAATGGCTTTTTTCCAAACGGCGTTATGCCAAATGGCATTATGCCAAATGGGGTAGAGCCTCTGAAACTCCTTTTTTTTCCTCCCCTGTTGGGGAAATTAAGCCACTACGTCCAATAGGCTGAACTTTTGTGGCATGTCCCGTTTTGATATTCGCATCTAGCCAGCTAATTACCATGTGTCAAGTAATCAGCTACTGCCACGACGCGTCGTCTCCCAGTCAGGTGCAATGGATTTGATAAACTCCAAGACCTTCCCAGGTTTTGCAGACCAGATCTCACTGGGTTGTAAGCAACCACTATTTAGAAATCTTTGCCTGCGCGTGTATAAAGCATCACAACTGCAAAGCAGATGTTCCGAGGTTTCACGTTCCGTATTACAGAAACGACAGATATCACTTTGAATATGGCCAATATTTTTCAAGTGATACTTGCTCGGGCAGTGTCCAGTTACTAGGCCAGTGTATGTACATAGAGCTCTCTTGTTGAGCTTTTTGGTTTTATAAGCATTTGATGTTATAAATCGTTTTTTTTTTTTTTTTTTACTTATTCGTTTATTTGGAAGGCTCGGGCGCCACATGAGCATAACTGAGCCGAAATCTTTTGTTTTTTGTTTTTTTACAATGATTTTACATTTTACAATTTATTACTGCCTTAAGCTATGTTAGTTTGGGAAGCCGAAGTACTCGCGGCTGTTTCGAGGTTAAGGATTGAGAAAAAAAATAAAATTGGGAAGGAGGGATTTATGGGTTTAAAACTAAATTATTTGCTAACTTATACTAAAACATTGATGGGACAAATTGTCCATATCTGTAACGGAACCAAAAAAAAAAGGATTTTATCGGTAGAAAACGACAAGAAGAGGACAAACGGAAGGGGGGTGACGACAGACAGGGGCGAACAACAAAACCAAAAGGCGGACAACGAAAACAAGGAACGTACTACATCAAACTCTGACATCAACACGTTTCAAAAACTGGTAAATCAGGTTCATGTATTCCAAATCAAGTCCTGCCAACACTTCTCTAACGGGTTTCTGTTGTTTTCCTCGGACCCGGAGAATTTCATGCAGCTCAGATCTGACCTCACGATACTCATTGCATCCCCACACGACATGTTCGATATCCTGGTAAGCTACGCTACAGACACAGAGATTGCTTTCTGAGAGCCCAATACGGAAGGTATGTGCATTCAACAAATAGTGGTTGGACATCAGCCGACACATTACACGAATGAAATCGCGGCCTAAATCCAACCCTTTGAACCCTGGCTTCTTCGACACCTGTGGAATGATGGAGTGCAACCATCTACCCATCTCTCCATCTCTCCATTTGTGTTGCCAGCTGATCAAGGTCTCCTGACGGGCCAATGCAAAAAATTCGTCGAAGGCGATTTGACGCTCGTAAATATCGCCTCCGCTAGCGCCCACCTTAGCCAGAGAGTCCGCTTTCTCATTGCCCGGAATTGAGCAATGTGAAGGGACCCAAGCTATGGTGATGATGTATGAGCGTTTGGACAAAGCACTCAAGACTTGGCGTATTCCATTCAGGAAGTACGCTGAGTGCTTCATCGGTTTCATTGACCGAACAGCCTCCAGAGAGCTTAGACTGTCGGTAAAAATGAAGTAGTGCTCAGGTGGAAGAGTGCGAATGTACTCTAAGGTGTAGTATATAGCCGCTAGCTCAGCAATGTATACCGAACATGGCTTTTGAAGCATGTAGGTGGCGCTATGAAATTCGTTGTAGACACCGAAACCACTCGAATCATCGGTTTTCGAACCGTCTGTGAAGAACTGTCTGTCCCCGCTAACATGCCCGAACTTACTTGCAAAGATCTGTGGAATACCTACGGAACGAAAAGATTCCGGAATACCGGTGATCTCATCCTTCATAGAGAGATCAAAATCCACTGAGGAGCTGTCGAAGTTTGAGAAGTTGTCACGATTGGTGTTAACCGGAGATGGGCTTACCTCCAGCGTCATGTACCAGTAGTACACACTCATAAAACGAGTTTGAGGGTTCTGTTCGAGCAGCTTTTCGAAATTTTCTATGACCAATGGATTCACAACCTCGCATCGGATGAGGAACCGGAACGATAACTCCGCAAAGCGGTCTGTCAGAGGCTGTACACCAGCGAGTACCTCTAAACTCATAGTGTGAGTTGAGTTCATGCAACCTAACGCGATCCGAAGACAACGGTACTGAACCCGTTGAAGCTTCAGCAAGTGTGTTTTCGCCGCGGATTGAAAACAGAAGCTACCGTATTCTAAAACCGACAGAATGGTTGTTTGGTACAGCCTGATCAGATCTTCCGGATGTGCTCCCCACCATGTTCCGGTAATAGTTCGCATAAAGTTGATTCGCTTTTGGCATTTCTGTATCAGATACACAATGTGCTTCCCCCAGGTGCATTTGGAGTCGAACCAGACGCCGAGATATTGAGAAGACATGCTATGAGTGATTGTCTTACCCATCAGATGGAGCGGAAACTTTGCCGGTTTGTGTTTTTTAGAAAAGACAACCATCTCAGTTTTCTCCGGAGAGAATTCGATACCCAGCTTGAGAGCCCAAGTAGACAAATTGTCCAAAGTATCCTGTAGTGGTCCTTGCAGATCGACTGCTATTGATCCCGTTATAGAAACAACACAGTCATCCGCAAGCTGTCTTAACGTGCAATTTTCCATGAGACAATCATCTATGTCTCTAACATAAAAATTGTAAAGAAGGGGGCTTAGACATGAACCCTGGGGGAGACCCATGTAGCTAATTCGTGAAACTGTCAAGTCGCCATGAGTAAAACTCATCTGCTTCTCAAACAGCAAATTATACAAAAAGTTGTTCAAAATTGGTGAAAGGCCACTTTCGTGTAGTTTGTCGGAGAGAACATCGACACAAACTGAATCAAAAGCTCCCTTAATATCCAAAAACACTGAGCCCATTTGCTGCTTTTGAGCAAAGGCAAGCTGAATTTCTGAAGTAAGCAACGCAAGACAGTCGTTCGTTCCTTTGCCTCTGCGGAAACCAAATTGTGTATCAGACAACATGCCATTCGATTCAACCCATTTGTCCAGTCGAAAGAGAATCATCTTCTCTAACAACTTCCGCAGACAAGACAACATCGCGATTGGACGGTACGAATTATGATCCGACGCGGGTTTCCCGGGTTTTTGAATAGCTATCACTCTCACTTGCCTCCAATCATCCGGAATGATGTTGTTATCCAGGAACTGATTGAACAAGTTCAACAAGCGCCTCTTAGCGACGTCGGGGAGGTTTTTAAGCAAGTTGAACTTAATTCGATCCATTCCTGGAGCGGAATTGTTACATGAAAGAAGAGCAAGTGAGAATTCAACCATCGAAAACGGCCTATCCATGTCGTCCCTATCCTCGGAAACATCCCGAATTATTCGCTCCACGGGTACGGAATCTGGACAAACTTTTTTTGCGAACTTGAGAATCCACCGAGGAGAGCTTTCTCGATCCTCGTTTACCGACGACGCGTTACGCATTCTTCTCCCGACGTTCCAAAGAGTTCTCATTGATGTCTCGCGCGATAAACCCTCGACGAACCGACGCCAGTAACCGCTTTTCTTCGCCTTGATCAAGTTCTTGAACTTGCTTTCAAGGGAAACGTACCGCTTAAAGTTTTCGACCGAACCGCGTTTCCGAAACTCTTTGAACGCAGCGGATTTCTCGCGATAGATTTCTGTACACTCGCTATCCCACCACGGATTGGGGGGTTTCCTGCGAGCCGAAGGACCTGGAACTGGCCGACGTTGTGCCTGCAGCGCGCTACTGATGATCAGTTCTGATAAAAACTGATACTCTTCCCGCGGTGGAAGAATTTCTACCGATTGCTCACCGTCGATAATTGCTTCCGCGTACTTTCCCCAGTCAATGTGTTTCGTGAGGTCGTAGGAAATGCCAATAGATGGAGGTTGACGTGAACCATTGGAAATAGAAACAACGATCGGAAGGTGATCACTACCATGGGGATCCTGGATAACCTTCCATGTACACTCCAGCGATAGTGAGCTCGAACAGATTGAGAGGTCTAATCGGCTGTCTCTAGGACTGCCATCTTTAGCTGGAGGTGCCACTCGCGTAACTTCTCCGGTGTTCAAAATTGTCATGTTGAAGTCGTCGCAGAGGTCATATATCAAAGTTGAACGGCTGTCATCGTACAGTTCCCCCCAGCCTGTACCATGGGAGTTGAAATCTCCCATGAGCAGCCGTGGCTCAGGCATAACCGAGCAGATGTGGGCGAGATCCCTGCGAGATATCGCAGTTCTGGGTGGAAGATATATGGAGGCAACACTGAGGGTTTTACCTCGGATTGTCACCTCACATGCGACGGCTTCGATGCCTGTCATCGGTTGAAAATCGACTCTGTAAAATGAGTGCTGCTTTTTGATCCCTAAAAGCACCCCTCCGTACGAGTCGGACCGATCAAGACGGATAATGTTGAAATCGGAAAAAGGTAAGGTTACATCGGGTGTCAGCCATGTTTCGGATAGCGCAAAAACATCGCATTGTAAATTGTTAATTAAAAATTTGAAAGAGTCTAATTTTGGTACGATACTACGACAGTTCCAGTGTAGCACAGAAATCATATCTTCGACCTCGGTGGTTAAATTAGCCATCGAAAGATACGAATGTCGCAAGGAGGGGCATTTTAGAAGCCAACTGCTTCAAAAGAGGAGACACACAAGGAAGAAGTGCTTTGACAATGCTCTTCACTGAGTCAGAAGCATTAAAGAAGTTAAGGACGATGTCTACGATGCCAGAAAGCGTAAACATCGGAGCACCAAGAGGTTGTTCCTGGTTCTCCGAATGCTGTCCCTCTGGCTGAGAAGTCGAAAAAATTGGGACATCTGGGATTTTTGATGTTCCCGGGAGCGAAGGAAAGTCTCGTTCATCTTGGATTTTGAATCCAGGAGGTGAACGTTTGTTACCTTTTTTAACACTCTTAGAATTTGTCACGGTGGGTTGGGGGTCACTGCTAGGCAGATTCCGAGGTTTTTTGGTGGGTCTCTGGAGCCTCACCCGTTTCCTCGTTTCACCCTTAAAAACAAAGGGAACCCCGTCCCCGACCTCAGAGTCAGAGCCCTGATCATCGAGAGACAAAGACGAGTAGATGTTGCGTGATTCAACGACCGGAGCAGCTTTTCTCAGCATTTCGGCGTAGCTTCGCCTTGAACGCTGCTGCAACGATCGTTTTTGATGTTGATTTCGCTGTATGTACTTCGGGCAAACATTGAGATCGTGTGGACGGTCGCTACCACAATAAACACACTTGGGCGGCGTTTTACACGCACCGTCCACATGTCTCTCCCCGCATGTTGCACAGCGAGGTTTATTGCTGCAGTACTGGGCGGTGTGGCCCAGCTGCTTGCAATTGATGCAATTCATTACCTTCGGTACATACAGCCTCACAGGTAGCCGAAGTTTGCCAATCACCAGCAGATCTGGTAATGCAGATCCGGAGAAGGTCACAGAAAATTCTTCAGATGGTGTGTAAACCTTCTTCTCGCCCTCCTGGGATACCGAATGCAGTTGCCGGCAATCCAGTATCTGGACAGGAGGTAGAGAAGGGTTATGGAAACGACCACAGCCTTGCATGATCGTTTCGCAGGTCAAAGATGCGTCGGCGACCTTCCCCGAAATCTCAATTGACGCGCTCGGAAGGTAGACAAAATACTCAAGAGTAAACAACTCGCAGGCCACAATCTCATTAGCGTGCTTTCGGTCGCCTACTGTCACCCGAAGCTTAGCTGTACCGACCATGTCAATGGAGACAACGGAAGAATACCGCTTAGTCAGATCCTTGCTGATTTGAACGGTGTTCAAACGTTTGCCTTTGGGTCGGAAGAAAACAACATATGGCCCGCCAAAGTCGGGAGGGTAGGCCTTGAGGCGGGGGGACGTCGAAACAGATTTACCGTTGGTGTCCATTGGAGAAGCACCAGGGTGAAGCGGGGCAAAGGGGTTAGCATTTAAATCGCCTTGTTGGCTCGAGCAATCCGATGCCAATAACAAAGCTTCGTTGATGCGGTACGACGTACCCCCGCCATCGTCATCATCGCCCATTGTGGCAGCTAACTACCACCACGGGGCACTCAAAAATCTTAAACTAACACTTATCACGGGGACGAAATAATAAAAAAAAAAACAAGGGACAAAATTAACTGTACAGGGAAAGTGAGGAAAAAAAAGAGAAAAAAAAAACTGCTTATATACCAAATTAAATCTAATCAAAGAGTCAGTGGAGAGGGGGGAACAACGAGGGGTAACTTTGAATACTTAGCTTTGTGCTCTGTTTTGCCACAGGCTCGACGACGACAGGTCCAAGCGATGGGATCGCCCGCACTGGGAGGAGGCGAGCGGTGTGCGGCGGTTAAACGCTCTCTGCTCTTCTCTCGGTGGGCTGCTGCTGTCGACGACGATGAGCTTGGGTACTCACTGGAAGAAGCCGATCACGGCCGCGCGAGCGGCGCGGTATGCGGGGGGTGCTGCACTGCTGTGCTCGATAATCGGTCAATGCGCCACGTGATATAATGAAAACGTGAACTTTACTCAAACTAAACGAACTTTTGCGGCAAAAATTGTGGCCTCGCCAACCGCACGCGTCCCACTAGGGATGATTACTTAATAAACTTAATCACTCGGAAACACTAGCACGAAAATAGCCACCGAACTGGAGACAAACCGGACGAACGAAAAGTTGCGACTGTCTCGAACGAACGCTCGCCAAAGAGTGTATAAATCGTTTTGACTGATTGCAATTTTTGACGTTCATCCAATTGGATATCACCCTCTGCTCAGCCCAGCGTTTCAGGTCCATTTTAATTATACAGTTTGATATACCACAGAATGGTTCTGGGCCAGCAAACTGTAAATTGGAACCACTTTTAGCAAGCTCGTCAGCCATTTCATTCCCTTCAATGCCACAGTGACCTGGAACCCAGTATAAGTTTACTTTTTTTTTTTTTTTGTCTGTATTAACGAGATTTTTAACCCTAGGCTAGTTCATCTCGGGACCCACGTTTTACTTCCCTTCCGAAGGAAGATCCCACATTTTGTGAGTATGTCGGGAGTGGGATTCGATCCCAGGTCCTCGGCGTGATAGTCAAGTGTTCTAACCACCACACCAGGTCGCTTTACTGAATTCCCTTGGCACAGCCTGCGCAGTGAAAGAATGCATTCCCAGACAAGCTTTGAAGTACATTTGTAAGCGCACAATGCTTTTAGTGCAGCTTGACTATCTGAGAAAATACAAATATTTGCATACCTGTATTTTCTCTCAAGGCAGATATTTGCGCATTTTAAAATAGCAAGAATCTCTGCTTGAAACACCGTAGGATAGTGTCCCATCGCCACTGAAATTTGTATCCCAGGGCCGTAGATTTCTGCTCCCGTTTTTATTCCAACTTTTGAGCCATCTGTAAAGAATTTGATTGACCCTTGACGAACAGTGGGACCTCCGACTTCCCAATCTGCACGAGTTGTTTCGTGCAACTTGTAAGGAACATCATGGTTCTCCACAGGTTTCATCCAGTCTTTAATCATTTTCATTACTGGCCTATTTTGGAAGTATTGTGAAATGCTCAGGTGACCTACAAGATCACCTGGCATAAACTTTTCAACTCGTTCAAGTCTCAGCAATTCCTTTTCTGCTTCTAATTGCACGTACTCGTGCAAAGGTAGTAGATTGAGAATCGCATCTAAAGCTTTTGATGGAGTGCTTCGCATCGCTCCTGTAACAGCAATGGACGCAAGACGTTGAATTTTCGCAAGCTTCGATTGTGTGGTAGCCTCTTTTGTTTTTGGCCACCAGACAAACGAAGCATACGTCACTTTTGGGCGGATTATGGCAGTATAAATCCACATTATCATTTTTGGTTTCAAGCCCCACTTCCTGCCAATAGTTTTGGAGCATAACCAGAACGCACTTGTTGCCTTACCGATCACGGACTCAATTTGAGCATTCCAGTTCAGTTTGGCATCCAGAATCAAACCTAAGTATTTGACTCGATCACTAGGATGAATTTGTATCCCTCCAAGCCGAAAAGCTTTTAGGTTGATCTTCCTTCTCCTAGTGAAAGGGACAATTACGACTTTTGACGGGTTGATGCTAAGCCCCTCCTTAATACACCATGAATGTGTATAGTTTAGGGCCCTTTGCATTCTCTCCGAAACAGTTTCGTCATACTTTCCTCTCACTATTATGACTATATCGTCTGCAAAGCCCACAACTTCTAAACCTTTTTCCTTCAAGCTTCTTAGAAGATCGTCTACAACTAAGGACCACATTAGTGGTGAGAGGACTTGAGGGCAACCTTTCGTTGCCCTTACTGTTATAGAACTTCCCAGCTCAGAGGTGATTTCTCTTTTTGCAAGCACAGTATCAATCCAATGTATGATACGTTGGTCGAAGTTTTTGTTCTTCATGGCACGCTTCATAGATGAATAGGAGGCATTATCAAATGCTCCTTCTATGTCTAAAAAGGCGCATAGAGCTATTTCTTTTGTTGAAAACGTTTTTTCCACCTTTGTTACTAGCGAATGAAGGGCCGTAACCGTTGACTTACCAGATTGATAAGCAAACAGGAAGTCAGATAGGGGATGCTCTTTTATGTAAGAAGAGTTAATAAAATCCTTCAAAACCTTTTCCATAGTCTTCAACAAAACTGAAGAAAGACTAATTGGCCTGTATGCTTTGGGATGCGTCTTGTCTCGCTTCCCCTTTTTTGGTATAAAGATAACTTTTACAAGTCTCCATTTTGATGGATCTTAATTCAATCTTTAACTTGAACATCCTTGAACATCTCAATTAGTGATGGAATCAACACCGCTTCTCCATTTTGAATCAGTGCTGGAAATATTCCATCAACTCCTGCAGATTTAAAAGGCTGAAAAGATCTAATTGCATTTTCCACTCTGGCCTTCGTGAAGATTTCATCAGCTAAATCTGAGGCGGTGTTTATTGTACTAGTTGACTCCGAAGAGTTTATACTAGAACATCCTTCACCTTCCAGAGATATAGTATCATTGGAATCCACACTTAGAACCGAACCCGGAAAATGGGTTTCCATCATTAAATCCAAAGTTTCACGAGGAGTTTTGGTAAAAGCTCCATCGTCGCGCTTCAGGTTTCCCAATTCATTTGAATGATCTTTTGCAAGCGTTTTCTGTAGTCTTGCAACTACAGGAGTGCTGTTTATGTTTTCACATGTCAGCATCCAAGACTTTCTTTTAGATTTTCGTATTTCGTTGTTGTACTCAGTCAGAGCTTTCCTGTACTGAGTCCAATCTCCCGTTTGTTTCGCTCTATTGAACATTTTACGAGAAAATTTTCTAAGGCGATCCAGTTTTAAGTTCCACCATGGCACGTCTCTAGTAGAAGACGATTGTATGGTGGGACAACTTCCGTTAAAGGAATTGATGATACTTTCATTTACCCTTTGAGAAAATGATTCCAACTTTTGGGTTGAATCAATAGTTTCTCCCATTGTAAATGATTGCGTATTCAACAATTCTACATATTGATCCCAGTTTGTCTTCCTGGGATTTCTAAATGCGGTTCTAGAATAATCTCCACCACTCCAATTGAAGATTATGTGTTTATGATCAGATAGAGAAATCTCATCTGACACGTGCCAGTTTGTGATCTTGTCAAAGATTGCAGCATTGCACAGTGTTAGATCCAAGACCTCTTGTCTGATTACATTTGAGAAAGTAGGTTTATCACCATTATTGCAAATGTCTATATTGTTGGAAGACAGATACTCTAATAGTGACTCACCTCGACTGTTAATATCCGTACTACCTCAAACCGTGTGATGCGCATTGGCGTCACAGCCAATGATAAACGATTTGTTGTTTTCTTTACAGAATTGAACAAATGATGCGATCTCAGGAGGAGGTACCTCAGGAACATCACCAGGAAAGTAAGCTGAAGCCACAGCGATCTCAGTTTTACCTCTAGTGGTTGGTACCTCTTCCATGACCGCAACAATGTCCTTTCTGATAAACTCTGTAATAGGATAGGATTTTAACGTTTTGCGTACTAAGACAGCGGTTCTGGGCGAATCTTGTTGCTCATCATAAAATAGTTTACTATTTTGTGTCAGAACTCCAAGAATCTTTCGTTTATTGAACCATGGCTCTTGAATAAGCGCCACTTCCAGTCCTTCTTTTTTAAACCTTCGACTCAACACAGCAGAAGCACCTTTTGCGTGATGAAGGTTTACCTGTACAAACTCAATTCCTGCCATAAAAAAATTCCATTTACCCACTTTTATTAAGCCTCGGAATTGAGACGTAAGAAAAGTGGCCGATTATCCCGGAGACAAATAAGGTCCACTGCGTCATTGCTCCGTTTAACACAGTTCCGGATATTTCCACCCTACCAAATATACCTACATTTGCATGGTTTTAAGACCCGAAACTTCTCAAAACAGCAGCCATCTTGAATATTCTGGTCGCCATTTCTGGACTCCGAATATCTTCTCCATACCAATTATTCCCATATTGCCTGATTGTATTTAGAGCCTAAACCTCATCATTACAACCGCTATCTTGAATTTTGGGCCGCCATTTTGGAAATTATGCTCATCATTTTTGGACTCCAGATATCTTCCCCTTTTCAAATATACACATACATTGCATGGTTTTACAGCCTTACACCAGTGCCTCCCAAACTGTGCGCTGCGGTGCCCTGGCGCAGCTACCCTTACTCAGGTGCGCCGCAGGATTTTGGCTTTTGTGACGAAACAAAAAAACAAACTCTTTATTTGTATTGCGGAACACCTTTAATTTTTTTTTATTAGTAAAACTAGCGTCGCTCACATTTTTTTTAAACTTTCTTGACTTTTCAATTGTTCCTGGATTTCTGGTGTCCTTTTTAAACATATCAATTGAAACCACATTTTAAAATTCCAAGTTTTTGAACTTGTTTTTGGAATTCTTAAGCTTCAGCTTAGCTTTTGATTTTACTATAACTTGTCCAAAGTTTTAATTTCAAGCACATTATTTACGTTCTTTTCAGAATAATTACAAGGTCTTCGGAACAGCTTAGCGGCATGCGGGTTTGCCGATCTGGGAGTGTGAAGAGCTAGCTCTGACCTTTTTGAACCGGACTGTTTCATCATTACTGCCGCAACCTCGCTGAACTCGAATAAGTTTGTTATGCTCGGTTTCATCAATGCCCAGCCCAATCCAGGCCCAAAGGGTTAAGTTGAAATTTATGAAAATAAGTTCAATCAAAGCCCACCTGGCAGGTTTTTACAATCTCTTCATGTGTTGCTTTGCAATTCCCGCAAAAAAATGAAACTTTGGTCGAGTTTTGTGTAGTCATTTTCATTCAATAATAATTCTTTTATTATTGCAAACATCTTAGAATTTTTGGCTGAATTGTTGAAATACAGCAGCTTGTTTTACCTGTACATCTGAGTTTCTTCTTATTTTTAAAACTTTTATGATGAAATCAACATGATTTTTGAAATCTTACAAATATTTAAACTATCTTTGTGAAATTAATTTAAATAATAGTTAGTTTTCCAAAGTGTTTCACGATTTTGTCTTGCACACTGTAAAGTAAAAGTTGCCTAAAATTGAAAAAAAAAACTTTGTTAGAAACTTTGGTGCGCCGCGACACTTTTGGAAATATCAAAGGGCGCCGCGATAGCAAAAAGTTTGGAAACCTCTGCGCTTACACTGAGAAAAAAGTCTACTCAAAATTGAGTAGGATCCTACTCATTTTCGTTAAAAGTGGGACAACCCTCAAACTGAGTAAGGTTTAGGTTACTCAATTTCGAGTTCTTGCTCTAGTCGATGAAAACTGAGTAAAGGCAACTCACGATATTCAACAGCGTCTGTGAGTTGTTTCTACTCATTTTCCTGAATATTTTTGAAGCATGTTTATTGTTGTTAATGAATATTTCTTACACCATTTGATAACACTAGTTTACAGCATTTTTGAACTCGGTAAGCTGATGATCATTTTTGGTGTAGAATCATGCCCTGAGTTCGAAAACGCGAAGGAAAAAAATTACAGTAGAGCGGAAATTTTTTCGACTTTCCATACAAGGTTGATGATTTGAAATCGATTTTTGTTCTATTTTTAAGCAAAGTCGCTCACTTCAAACATCTCATTCTCCGTAATCAATGCTCCGATTGAGCTGAAATTTTTACTGTAACTCGCCCACATATGATATGTCAAATAAACGTCGAGAAAGAATTTTTCAGTTGGTTTTTACTTATTGAAAAAAATACATTTCTTCAAAAAATTTTGGGAATTTTGCTAAAATTTAAGAAGATCGTCCCTAATCTTGAATTTCATCAATCTGACGCAAATCCTGTATTCAGATGATCGAATGGTATTGTATTCAGCTTTTAATTTATGGAAAAAGATTTAAAATTGGTTGAACAAAACGCAATATATTTGAATTTTAGTAAATTACATATTTTGAAAAGTTACAAAACTCGATATTGAGCTAAAACTCAAAAACGGTTCTACTTTAATTTTTTTTAAGGTCGGTTTCGAAATCAGCACTAAATTGTGCTTCAAAAATTTTTTTCGTTGACTGCAAGGATGGGAACACTCACTTGCAGAGAGTTGCACTCACTTGATGTTTTCTCAGCTCAGAAGCGTGCAATCAAGAAACGATGTATGGACGACTATTGTCTTGTGGTTTTGTCTAAAAGTTTGCCGAATAGAGTAGGGGTCGCACACGCATATCGAAATCGTGAAGGAGCTGCGAAGGCAACTCTCCACGAGGTGAATGTAAATTACACTCACCTCGTGGAGAGTCGCTTTCGCAGCTCTGTCACGACTTTGCTATGCGTGTGCGACACCTACTCTATTCGGCAAACTTTTAGACAAAACCATAAGGCAAAAGTCGTCCATACACCATTTCTTGATTGCACGCTTCTGAGCTGAGAAAACATCAAGTGAATGTAACTCTCTGCAAGTGAGTGTTCCCATCCCTGGTTGACTGAAGTTCACGACTTTCGTTTTATTTTGTAAACTTGTGTAATTAACGACCTCGGCAGCTAGTGAATTTCCTTGAAAACTTTATAGTAATGCCTGAAGTTCATAGGCACAATATGTGTTGAAAAATGTACAAATTGAGTGGAAAAATTGCGAAAAAATCCACGTAGTTCTGGTGGGGTTTAAACCCACGTCTCCCCAAGTTCGCTAGACAGGGCGCGTTAACCAACTTCGCCACAGAACAAGTATCAATTGATTATACGTCGTTTTCAAAATTTGTTACTGAATTCTGTGAAGTAGAAAGCCAACCAGAATCCAATTTAACATATTGTGCCTATGAACTTCAGGCATTACGTATGTCTAACATACCATTTCGATTGGTTATCCGAAAAACAACAACATTCGTATTGAAAGTTAGTTAGTTAGTTGGTATATGTGACTCGATACTCCGAGCCTTCTATTGAAAATTTGATTTTCGAGTGTACATATCTTGCGTTCGATTTGAATAAGTAGCAGAGACAAACAGACACATTACTTAGAAGAAATTTGTTTCAATAACATCGTTTGGCATCTCACTAGCACCCTCTATAATGCTCAATCCGATGCATTCATTTGCAGGTGTTGTTCCCCTCGGCCCGATGTAACAATTTTGCAGGTGACGACTCCCTCGTGGGGTCATCCATTCATAAAACATAAATGAAGGTTCATGATTGAGTCATTTTATGTAAACATTGATCGGCGTCGCGTTCATTTCTCTCCGATATTGAGAGGTTACGTAGACACAGCAGCGCCATCATGACACATGCGAGCCCAGTCGGAACCACACTATATTTTCGAAATAACTGTTAAATCGTACGATGATTTCGATTTGAGTAGTATGTCTTAAGTAGTATGTTTGCTGTGATTCCTATGTAGATTCGACTATTCAAATCGAACTCCAGATATAGCCTTTCAGTACACTTCGGTGTACAAGAAAGGCAAAACATATAAAAACATTTAATTTATCTTATTTTCACGATTGACCGTTTCAAATATTTAGTTCACTTTTTGTCGCGCCACTGTTTTGTTGGTCGAGGGGATGGGGGCATAAAATAAATAAAGCAGTGTATCTGAAAAATATTAAAACTCATCGGATTTGTTAGAGAATTTTTAGCAACACCCGATATTTCGATAAATATTTTTCATCTGCCTCCTAAAATTAAAAAAAATAACCAAACATTTTTGAGGGGGGGGGGGGGGGGGGGTTGGGTTACAAAAAGTCAAAATTTAATTTGTATCAGCCTATAGACGAAAAAAAAATCTTCTGTCACTGACATGCAAGTTTGGAAGCTATCTGCAGAAATTAGGAAAAAAATTGAAGCTATCAAGTTCCAAAAGGTCACAACCGGCACGTTAGAAGTTTGCTGGGATCCTGAGGAAGGATTTGAAAATCGGTTTTGGTTTACTGGCATTTTTCCATGGAATGCGGATTTCGCCAGCAAATAACTTTTGGAGGGTGAATGGAGGCTAACACTACAATCGATCCAAGCGAATGAAGAATTTCACTTGGAATTTTTAAACAAAGTTCAGTTTAAAAAAAAGGCTGCACAGACTGAATGAATCTTAATACTAGACAAGGGACACATGAAACATGCACCAGTGGATACGGAGATAAAGTCGATGAACAGGTGATGCGTTGGGACCTGGTATTCACGGCATTTCTTGAGGATTTGCTGTTCGGTGAAGATCCGTTGTCGACCGGCCGTCGATGAAGCCGGCATGATAACTTCCCACGAACTCATTCATTATGGGTGACAGACGACGGAAGATGATCTGGGACAGCACTTTGTAGACGGTATTCAAAGTGGTGAGGTGATCGCTCGAAAGTTCTTACAAATTAACTTGTCGCCTTTCTTGTGGATGGGACAAATTATCCCTTCCTTCCACTCCTCCAGCAGGTCTTTCAGATCTTGACCTTGATGAGTTCAGCAGTGATACCGTCCTTACCAGCCGCTTTGTTGTTATTGAGCTGGTGTATGGCATCCTTAGCTTTCCTCAGCGTGGGAGCTGGTTCGTTTCTGTCCTATGCTGCACCAACATAGTCGTTTCCTCCGCTGCCTTGGTACCTCGTGCCTACATTCTCTTCGCCATTCAGGTGCTCGTCAAAGTGCTGCTTCCACTTTTCGATCACCTCACGTTTGTCCATTAAGAGGCTTCCGTGCTCATCCCTACAGATTTCGGCTTGCGGTACGAAGCCTTTGCGGGATGCGTTGAGCTTCTGGTAGAACTTTCGTGTTTCTTGGGAACGGCAAAGCAGTTCCATTTCCTCGCACTCCGCTTCTTCCAGTACCAGGCGGCGCTTTTTCTGCCGGAAGAGGCGGGTCTGCTGCTTCTGTCTGTATCGCTCCTCATTCTGCCGGGTTCCATGCTGCAGCATTACCGCCCGCGCTACGTTTGTCCTTATCCTCCAAAACCGTTATGCTCTCCTAGTCGAACTAATTGTTTCGTCGACTCCGTTCTACGTACCCGATACTGCTCTCGGCTGCGTGTTGATGATTGCTTTGGCTGTAATTCAGCAGTCCTCCAGAGGGGCCATATCGAGCACACCCTCGTCCGGCAGCGCTGCCTCGAGATTCTAGGAGGTGGCGACATCCGATTTCTTCAGTCGCTTTGGATCATATCGGGATGGTTGCCAGTACTGTATATTGCTATCAAAGAGGAATTTTAGGCGCAGTTTAACCATCACCAGCTAGTGATTCGAGTCGATGTTGGCGCCATGATGGGACCTGACGTCGATAATGTCCTAGAAGTGCCGTCCATCAACCAGGACGTGGTCAATTTGCGATTCCTCGAGCACTCACCAATGAAGAAGTCTATAAGTCGCAGACAAAATAGGCCTATCTGTCTGAAGATATGCAAAGTAGTACAATTAAATGGTATTTTCTTGTCCTTTCCCTTAATTTTTCTTTTACAAAAGTGAATAGTGAAGTGATTTTATTTTTTATTTTTTAACCAGTGACTCTAGTATAAATGTTCTACAACAAGTTCCAAAGTATTGGTAAAGACAAAGTATGCTGACAACTTGCGGTAATCAAGTATCGATGAACTTTACTTCGAAGACATATTGGTGGAAGTATAAGAAATATTATATATATCCACAAAGAAATATCTGTAGAATTCATCAGAACAGTTTCAAAGAATTTCCTGAGAGAATTTTACTGGGCTTATGTCTACTATGGTTTAAGTCTAGTAAAGATCAAAAATGAGTCTACGGAGTTGGAATCAATTGATATATTGTACAAGTTTCACCAAATTTACGATACAAAAGCTAATGAATGTAAGATCCTCAAAGCAATGCTATGAACATAAATATAATCCGAGAAAAAATAAAATAAAAGGAACATCCCCAGCTCCACCTGCAAGAGACCGTTTAGTGCAAAAAGTGAACAAACAAATAGCACCAAAAGGGAGACCCGAAAAAATGTGATCTCAAATTTTAGGCTCCAGCCAGCACCGGCACTACCCTACTGGTGGAAAGCTAACTGGCTGCATTCCTTCGGCGGCGCGCGGCGCAACGTTCGCGAAAACATAAATCATTAAATGTGGGCTGTTGCCTCCTTCATCGTCCATTTGGGTGCTTATCTCGTAAATTAAAAGTTGATCCTATGCTTTAGCGCAGCCGCTGGTGAATGACCATTAAACTCCCGAAAAGAAGCATGAACTGGTGAAAATAGTGTCCCATAATGAAGGTGTGATGAACTCACACGAAAAGTAAAAGTGAAACGCAGCAATGGCAACGACAAACCGTACTCGTAAAAATATTCTCACGCTAAACGGTGTCAACGGGTTCAATGGGGTGCATTTGAGCCATCATCATCAGCACAGCAATGGATACCACCACTTGCACCACCAACCCCAGTTGGCCCAACCTCAACATCCGCTTCAGCAGCAGCAGGATACAGGAAACGCCGTAGTCGAAGGACTTCCGAAGCCCTTCGTGTCGGCGATGCGCACCCTGTTCGATATTATGGACGATGACAAAACCGGTTTGGTGAAGCTGGCCGACATCGAAGATCGCTGGCAGGACGATGGCTCCAAGGGTCTGCCACGAGGCGTAATTGATAGCTTGCGCAAGGTCACGCCCCCTAATGGGCTGCTCTCGTTCGAACGTTTCTGCAGTGGACTCAAGATTTGCTTGGTGCGCAACCAAACCGAAACACCAAGCAGAACCGGTCGATTCTCCAAAGAGTCAGAAAAGTTGCCTCTCTCGCCGACCAAGCTCTCCGTTCGGCCACCATCCGCCCCCTTACTCGACCTGGACAGCATATCGAAGCCGTCGTGGACGAGCAACAGCACCAACACTGCAACCGTCCGGCCAAACAATGCCATGCCTGCGCAGAAAACGCTCAGCATGCCGCAGCTCAACCCGGACAGTGACCTAGATCTTGAATCACCGCCAATTATCCTGCCGGGCACTTACGGCCCTCCTAAACCCCCGCGAGTCGCCCTAAACCTCGAACGTCTTCCCAACCCAACGCAACCCATGTCCCAATCCATAGACAAGGCGGAAATTCGCAACGCCCTGCAGAACTGGCAGATGTCCCTGCTCATGAATGAAACGGACAAACTGGACCAGAACAAGACTCATCTACGGTTAGCTCGCGGGCCGGCTGACGGCCAGATTGACCTGTCCAACACGACTTCGAGTTCATCGCCTTCGTTCACGCCAACCGGTCTGTACCAGAAGAAGGGTGGCGGGAATGGCAACGGCAGACGGCGGGAACCACGAAGACATACGCTGCAGAATGGCGTCGATTACAATATGCTCAAGCGGTTGAAGCAGATCGAACAGGAGAAGGATATCTTGCTGCAGGGACTGACGGCGGTGGAGAAGGCTCGTGATTGGTACCTGAAACAGCTGGGCAATGTGCAGGAGCGGATCAAGTACCTGGGACGGTCCGGAGCGCATATGGTGAGTACTGTTTGGGATGATATTTGAGTGATATTCCTTGGAAAGAGGAAAAAATTGTTTTTTTTTTTGCTCAATATTGTACAGTTTACATATCTTTCTGGATAAACCAGCACAAATCGAAACAATAGCATTCCAATTAACAGGAATACATCGTCCAGATTGAAATCACCCATTTTTTCTTGAATTTTACTCAAATGTGCGTATGCTAATGTGTCAAGGTTTTGCTACATTATTTTGAAGCAGTGATCCTGAGCCTGACTGTCTATGCGGGCCAAAATTGAATATTGAAATGAAGAGACTGCGGCCGCAAGCCATTCAAGAGTTTATTATCAAAAAAATTGAGATTCAACACACAGCCCCTTTTTTATAATATTGAACATGAGCAAAGAACTAAATAACCTGGAGTTATCAGGAAATTTTATTGTCCCTTGAATAAAAATCCTGGAAATCGTAAGGAATTACAAACAGGAGTTTCAAGCGATGCAGCGTGATATTTAGGTTCTTGGTATTAATAATGTTGAGCCAATTATCTCCGACTTGTTACTTAAAAGTCATATGAAATACAAGAAATAGCTACGCTGGCTAGAACAATATGAACCTCTTTATGAATTTTGTGGATAAACTTACTGCGTAATTATAGCGCAAATTAAGAGTACAGAATTGAGGAAGTCCTAGACGCGAACACGGACAAATCTCATGGTTAGCCGCTGGATCCAGTTTTGACAAATTTCTAAATGGAATTTCTTAACACTTACACTACAGAGGAGGTGAAAACTCCCGCGAACTACCAAGGGTCCAAAAAAAGTCGGAAGTCCAACTTTGGCAAGACATTTCTCGGCCGTTTTTCAACCGACCTCAAATTTCTGTTTTGCGATGGAACGGACAGGTTTCAAGTCCATTTTAAAGATTCCAAAATAGAAGCGTCTACCCAAAGTTATTAAGCAAAAGGCATTTCCTACTTTTTTTTGAGAGCGCATTTTTTGCACACTTTAATCAATAAAATAAAATTTAAATCGATGACACATGGGTTTTTCGACCCTAAATCATGCGTACTGCCGGAGTGAACATGTTTATGCAAAATAAGTGATTTTTCAGTACACTGATATTTGAATTTACTGAAAAAACTGCTAAAATACCCTATTTTTCACATAAAATAAGCAATAAATCAAAATTCAAACCGATGACATATACTTTTTTTGGTCTTAAACTGTTTGTAGGATTGTACTGGACATTTTTTATGAACAATGAAAATGTTCTCATTACACACTTATTTTGTTTTACCCGAAAATCTACGAAAATTCCATATTTTTTACACAAAGTAGTCAACAAAACTAAACTTAAAACGATAACTTGTAGTTTTTTAGCCTTTCATTGTTCTTAGCAGTTTGGGGGACATACTTGAATAATAAAAGTGATGTTTTAATTACACTCAAATTTTAATACACTCAAAATCCATCGAAAGTACCACGTTTCTCATACAAATAAAAATAGCGTACAATGCATTGTAGTTTTATGCCTTGAAATTATTCGTGAAAGAGTACTGGACATATTTGATGAACAATAGTCACGTTTTTATAACACTCTTAATTTATTTTACTCAAAAAATTACAAAAATACCATAATTTTCATACAAAATAGTCAATAAACCAAAATTTAAAGGCAAAACATGTAGTTTTTTGGCCTTAAATTTCTAAATGAATGCCCTGGACATGATTTTGATAACATTTTGAAGTTTACATTACACTTATATTTCGTTTTATCAAAAAAAAATGTTTGAAAGTACCACATTTTTACAAAAAAAAAAAAGACAATAAATCAAATTTTAAAGCAGTGACATGTAGTTTTTTATCTTTGGAATTGTCGTAGTAGTTGAGTGGATTTATTTGAATAATACTAGTGATGTTTTTATTACACTCATATTTTATATCGCTCGAAATACTAGGAAAATACCACATTTCTTACACAAAGTAGTCAACAAATAAAAATTGAAGGCAATGCATTGGGGTTTTTTGCTTTGAAATTATTCGTGAAAGAATACTGGATATATATTTTGTTTATCATAGGGACGTTTTCATGACACTCTAAACATATCTTACTAAACAAATTCTTAAAATACCATAATTTTGATGTTAACATTACCTCACATTTTGTTTAACTAAAAATATCACGAATGTGCCCGAAAAAATGTTCACACAATAACCCGTAGTTCAAAAAGAAAACATGCAGATTTCTTTTCTTGATTTTTTGTCCCAGTTTCAGGTTATACAGGGGATAGACAAAATGATCGGGACAGGCAAAATTTTCCCTTCTCAAAAAATATTCAAATAGCTGTAACTTTTCGAAAAGTGCATCAAATATTCTCAAATTTTAACTGTGAGAGGATCAACTAGTTGTGTATCAGTGGACAAAATTTGAAACAGATCGGGCTATTCTGCACGAAGTTATAAAGGTTCTAGAAAAAGGTATATTTATCCGATAGCCAACTTTGAGCTGTTATATCTCCGGATTCAATGAACCGAATGCAATGAAATTATGACCATTTACGACTTATATAATGAGCTTTGAAAAACGTTTGACACAACTTGAAATTATTCACAAGAGAAAAAGTTATAACGATTTCATTTATTTTATGATTTTTTAGTAAATTGGTTCATTTTTAATATGCATCCCATTACTTTTTCAATGAATTGTCGGCTATGTTGTTACTTTCATTCAAAACATATTTATATTCAAGATAATTAGAGGGAATATAAATGAACTATAATTAGCATCTTGAATTTTGGAACGATGTTGAAATTCAGGAAAATTTGGTGTTTTATTAGAAAAATAGTCTAATCGTTATAATTTTCTTCCGTGTTAAGAATTTTAAGTTAAGTCAAAAGTTTTTCAAAGCTCATTATATAAGTCATAAATGGTCAAAATTTCATTGCATTCGGTTCATTGAATCCAGAGATATAACAGCTCAAAGTTGGCTATCGGATAAATATACCTTTTTCTAGAACCTTAATAACTTCGTGCAGAATAGTCCGATCTGTTTCAAATTTTGTCCACTGATACACATCTAGTTGATCCACTTACAGTAAAAATTTGAGAATATTTGATGCATTTTTCGAAAAGTTACAGCTATTTGAATATTTTTTGAGAAGGGAAAATTTTGCCTGTCCCGATCATTTTGTCTATCCCCTGTATATTACCTGGAAGAAATAGAAAAGAAACCGGAAATCCTCAGGGAATTTTATTAAGATTTATTTACTAATTTGTATAAATGTAGTACTTCTGTATTTTTTTAGTGAAATAAAATACTTTATTACGAATAATTTCGTGGCAAAAAAAAGAACTACAAAAGATTGCCTCGAATTTATATTTGTTGACTACTTTGTGTGAAAAATGTGGTATTTTCCTAGTATTTCGAGCGATATAAAATATGAGTGTAATAAAAACATCACTAGTGTTGTTCAAATAAATCCACTTAACTACTACGATAATTCCAAAGGTAAAAAACTACATGTCATTGCTTTAAAATTTGGCTTATTGTTTTTTTTGTGTGGAAATGTGGTATTTTCGTACATTTTTTTTTTGATAAAACAAAATATTAGTGTAACGTAAACTTCAAAATATTATCACAATCATGTCCAGGGCATTCATTTAGAAATTTAAGGCCAAAAAACTACATGTTTTGCCTCTAAATTTTGGTTTATTTTGAATGAAAATTATGGTATATTTGTAATTTTTTGAGTAAAATAAATTAAGAGTGTTATAAAAACGTGACTATTGTTCATCAAATATGTCCAGTACTCTTTCACGGATAATTTCAAGGCAAAAAACTACAATGCATTGTAAGCTATTTTTATTTGTTACCCACTTTGTGTGAGAAACGTGGTACTTTCGATAGATTTTGAGTGTATTAAAATTTGAGTGTAATCAAAACATCACTTTTATTGTTCAAGTATGTCCCCAAACTGCTAAGAACAATGAAAGGCTAAAAAACTACAAGTTATCGTTTTAAGTTTAGTTTTGTTGACTACTTTGTGTAAAAAATATGGAATTTTCCTAGTTTTTCGGGCAAAACAAAATAAGTGTGTAATTAGAACATTTTCATTGTTCATAAAAAATGTCCAGTACAATCCTACGAACAGTTTAAGACCAAAAAAAGTATATGTCATCGGTTTGAATTTTGGTTTATTGCTTATTTTATGTGAAAAATAGGGTATTTTAGCAGTTTTTTCAGTAAATTCAAATATCAGTGTACTGAAAAATCACTTATTTTGCATATGTTCACTCCGGCAGTACGCATGATTTAGGGTCGAAAAACCCATGTGTCATCGCTTTAAATTTTATTTTATTGATTAAAGTGTGCAAAAAATGCGCTCTCAAAAAAAAGTAGGAAATGCCTTTTGCTTAATAACTTTGGGTAGACGCTTCTATTTTGGAATCTTTAAAATGGACACTGTTCTTGAAGCCTGTCCGGTTCCATCGCAAAAAAATGTTTTAAAATCGGTTGAAAAACGGCCGAGAAATGCCTTGTCAAAGTTGAACTTCCGACTTTTTTGGACCCTTGGTAGTTTAAGTGTTAATGCTGCATAGGGATTTCCTGAAAAATACATCGAATCCTTTATTTCCAAAAAAATCTTGGAACTTTGAGTTTTTTTGGGACTTCTGGTGAATTTTGAGAAATTTTAGAATGATTTGTAGGGATTCCAGGGTTTTTGGAAAAATTTCTAAAAAAACTGCCTGGAGATACTGTTGTAGGGTGCGTGTACCAGTTATCGCACTACCTAAGGAAAACTATTTCTACAAAAAATAAGAAGAAGACCAACGAATGTTTCCAATATATCAAATGATTGAATAGTTTCCATACTTTACAGGAAAAATAAACAAACCGAGTCAAAACTACTTTCTGTATTTATTACGGCGTGTGCCAATGATAGGAACCCTGTACCAGTTATGGATACATTTTCTTATTTCGGTTCCACTTCGCACTATTTGCATGCATTCCTTATGGGATTAGCCATAACTGGTACACTATGGCGAAATAGGGTGCAAGGAAACCGAAATTATAAGGAAAATGATTATATTCTATAACAATTTTAGCAAATTGTGAAGTTTGAATGATTACAATCATCTTTTGTGAACTTGATCTTGTGTTCACAAAATGTTTCTTGTTGATTTGCATCGTTAAAGGTTGAAAATCAACTTTGGCGAATTTGAGGTACTATAGCCATAACTGGTACACTGAGCCTAGATGATATTTTTCTTGTGTAAGTTCTTAGGAAGCCAATGAAAGAAAACCTGCAGGCTCGCCTGCAGGCATGATGTTCTGAGCAATGTGTGCAAGTTTTTGTATTTTATAATTTAGAATAGATATTTTAAGAGGAATTCTCAAAAGCATTGCTAGGGGAATGAAGAGTATCTTGCCAAATCCCTGAAGTTTTTAGCGAAATTCCGAAAGCTTGTACTACGTTTCCAAAATATAAATTATAATACCTTATTTTCGTGAATTGAGCAAATTACCAATGACGAGTTATGCCACAAGTCCAAAATTATGGAAGAAAACCTGTGAAATTCAGCCTAAACATATTATTTGGGATTCAAAAGTTTCGAATATTTTCGGAACAAAATTCTAAAAAGTGGAGCGGATCTGGTTGGATGGTTAGAACACTTGACTATCACGCCGAGGACCTGGGATCGAATCCCACTCCCGACAAACTCACAAAATGTGAGTTCTTCCTTCGGAAGGGAAGTAAAGCGTGGGTCCCGAGATGAACTAGCCCAGGGCTAAAAATCTCGTTAATACAGATAAAAAAAAAATTCTAAAAAGTATTTTACAGTTTTTAAAACTTTCAAAATCTTCTTTTGACGATTTGGTATTGGCAAAATTTCAGTAGTTAATTTTTATTGTCATGAATATTTTAATTGATGGAGAAATTTCTGATTTTTATTACGGAATCAATGAGTGGGCCACTTTCTAATATACCTATTTCAAAATCAGTACACGGGCCGCACAAAAGTTGGTCGAAGGCCGCATGCGGTCCGCGGTCCGCAGTTTGATGACCACTGCTTTAAAGCTTCTGCAATGCTGGGAGATACTGCTCTAATTCTGTGATGCATCGGGTGAAATTTACTAAAATTTAGTGAAAATACTTTATTGTATGATTATAGTTTGTACTAAATTGCATGTGTATGTAGTAGCGTGGTTCAAAAAATCGTTTTTGCTCCACACCGCTTATTCAATTCGTAACCAGATTCTATGTCTTCTTCCAAAATTTGAGCTCGGTTCGTTGAAAATTGAGACTGCACAATCCCTTCAAAGTTTGTATGGGAATTACTATGGGAAAACGATGTTTTTCATTCAATCGACCGTAATATTTTCCCAAGTGTCCTAAAACGTCAGTTGACCCTTGGTACTTCTAGGCTACAAACCGATAACTAACTAATGAGGCGTCCGATTTGAATGCGGTCTTCGGCAAAATTGTATCTGATAGAGTAATCTAGAAGTACCAAAGGTCAACTAATCCTCTAGGGCACTTGGGGAAATGCTATGGTCGATTGAATGAAAAACATCATTTCCTTATAGTAATTCCCATACAAACTTTGAAGGGCTAGTGCAGTCTCAATTTTCAACCAAATGAGCCCAAATTTTGAGAGAAGGCATAGAATCTGGTTACGAATCGAATAAGCGGTGTGGAGCAAAAACGATTTTTTGAACCACGCTAGTATGTAGGGCCACCATCTTTGCTTGAGTCTGGCTCTGCATGCAGTTCCACTAAACAGTAAAGGCTAAATTTCATTACCATCTTGAATTCCACATACTGCTTAAGAGAATCTTCTTCCAACAGTAAGCTTAAGAGAATCTCCTTCCAACAGTATGATCCAACAAGGTGAATAATGTAATTAACATTACTTGTCAAGCTTTCTACAGGATGGTATGTTACAAGAAGGGCGCCAAATCCATTGCAACTTTTGGTATAGCAGAATCCATCTACAAGGATGTTACAGTTACTTCTCACCTCGCTTCGGTTAGTAACCACTCCGTCGTGCAGTTACAACTTCAATGATGCCTTGATGCACCCTCCCAACCCCGCACAGTTATATAGTCAATTGTATAATTTATTATGGTGAAATATAATAATGAAATATGGATTATAATTTGTAGTAAATTTGGTAGATATCGAAGCAATACTTTAAACTAGCCTTAAAACAAAGAGGTACATTTGTGTGTTTTTTGTAAACATGATTAATTTTTATTCGCATAATGCTTGGTTTATCTCGGCTACAATTCATAGTACTGTAAAGTTTTTGATGAAATTTTGTAGGTATTTATGATGCACATAAAGACACTTTTATCAGCTCCGTAGAGTTTTGATTCAAACAAGAGAGCCTAAAATACACACATTAAAAAATATACTTTTTGGAGAAGCTATACGACTGGGAGAAATGTTAAGTTGTTGTGGCTTTCTCAGTCTATAAGTTTGAAACAACTAATTTGGCATAACCCGACGTTTCGGCCCCGTGTATTGAACCTTTTTCAAGGCATAATCAAAAACTATATGCAACATTTGTGCTACTTGATGGGTTTAATCACCGTTAACGAGTATATCTCTTTATTGTTGATATTTCTCGGTGAACGAATAAAACAAACTTGTTTTTTGCGTGACGTTTCGGCCTAATCACATTTCGGCCATCTTCAGACGCCTAAAATTTTATTACAAAAAACACGAAATTAAAACATTAACATAACACAATTTTTCATTTAACATTTTTTCACCCCACAACTCACAATTTGATCGCCGCAGCTGATGCTACCTCCTATCCAGCTGGGAGATCACGTACCACTGTCTAGTAGGGTACTTTGCGGTTGTGGTGCGCGTCCTCTCTCGTTTCCTCTTCGTCGTCTATCGTTGTTCGTCACTTGTCGCAGCTTAAACACTAACGCATTGTAGTTCGTGTTGAACAATCCACACTCACGCTGGAGGTTCACTGTATTGGCTTCCCCTGCCAGCTTGATGTGGAATGTCTCCGCGACTACTCTGCTCTCCTGGTCGGCGATTCGTTCAATTATTTTCGTCTCGTCAAAATTAAACACATGGCCGTCACATAGCGTGTGGTGCGTTAGTCCAGTCCTGTTGTCTTTCCGTTTTACGTCATTTTTGTGCTCGTTGATCCGCGTGTCCAGTTTTCTCCCCGTCTGTCCGATGTACACCTTTCCATCCCCTGTTCCACAAGGTACCGAATACACCACATTTTTATGTTGTCCTGGTGGGATCGGGTCCTTGAGTTTAGCGAAAATCTCATTTTTCAATTTCGATTTTGCTTTCACCGCCAATGTTATGCCCTGTTCCTTGAGGATTTTTTGCAACTTTTCACTCAGGCATGGGACATATGGCGTGGGAATGTACTTCGTTTCGTCCACCTCCTTGTCGTTCTGCAGTCCGTTGTAGTGCTTGTGTACCCTCTGTTTCAAGACATTCTGAATGAACCAGTTAGGGTAATTGTTACACTTCAACATTTCCTTCACCGTACTGAGGGCCGAAGGGGTGCTGTACAAGCAATTCGGAATAAATATGGCCCTAACGGTGAATTGCTGCTGAGGAGATTCCAAAGAACGGCAACGAACCTGGCCAAGGACAACAACAGGATGAAATTCCTACTCAACTGTAGACGGTGTAAAGTGATCCCGAAGTGCCTCAACTACAAAATCCACATCCAGCTCGGTAGCGGCCGGTCCAGGGAGGAATTGGATAAACTGATGTTCAAACAGAAGATCCGAATCCTCAGTGTCATGGTTGCCGATGTGAAAAGATCAATCGCGGAGTTGCAGAAGAACAAAGCGCACCTCTTCGGAAAGATCGAAACAGCGTTCGAGAGGGAAGATGTAGTTGCAGTGAAGAAAATGGTGGAGAAGAAGAGCCGTTCCGTACACGAAGAGTCGAAAAGGAGAGGAGAGAGAAAGATAGAGAGGATGAAAAATCAGCGGATAGCCGAAATGAACATCGAAGAAGAATGGGTTGAAAACACGACCGACACCCGAATCCCGGACTTCTTACAACGAACCCTTTCGCTGGGTCCGAATTTCAACGTACAGAATAAGAGAAAAATGCCGTATGTTGAAATAGTAGCCGGTATTGAAAAGGGGATTCGATTCAAGGAGAATGCTGACGAGATTCGCGGGGAGGTTGCGTCGGCAATTACGAATCATATCAACTATGTCCGACAACCCAGACACGGGAAGTTGGAGTGGATTGAGAAGGATATAGCAGCAAGCAGGCGTTTCTTGGAGGAAAACCCGAATCTGCTCATAACAAAAGCAGATAAGGGCAACAAGACCGTCATAATTGAAGCAGAAGAATATCACGCTAAAATGATGGAACTGCTCAACGATGAAGACACATACCGGAAACTACGAGCTGATCCTTCCAATAGGATTATGAGGAAGATAAATGCGACGGTTGACGGATGGTTGGATCAGAAATGCATAGAGAAGAGCGAACACCGGAAAATGAAAATTTCGAGCTGTAACCCTCCCAGAATCTATGGCCTTCCGAAGTTGCACAAGGAGGGCAGACCGTTGAGGCCAGTAGTTTCGACGATCGGATCCGCCACCTACCAGATGGCCCAATATCTGGCAGGAGTCCTGGAAAATGTTGTTGGAAAAACAGAACACCACGTAAAAAACAGTTTTGAGTTTGCACAACAGATAACAGGAATGCAGATCCCCGAGGAGCACATGCTGTTTTCATTGGATGTGAAATCGCTGTATACCAATGTCCCGGTGCAGTACGCGATGGAGTGTATCGAGGCAAGGTGGAGCGAGGTAGCAAGGTATACGAAGATTGACAAGCGAAGCTTCTTGGATGCAACAAGATTAGTCTTAGACTCTACGTTTTTCAACTATCGAGGAGTTACCTACACACAAACCTTCGGAGTACCGATGGGATCACCGCTGTCTCCGGTTATAGCGAACATCGTTATGGAGCGTTTGGAACAGGAGAGCATACAGCGGGTGAGTGCAGAACAACTCGATATGGTGATATACAGGCGGTATGTGGATGACTGTTTTTGCGTTGCACGGAGGGAACACGTTGATCGAATCTTGGAGATTTTCAATGACTTCCATGATAGGCTGCAGTTCACTGTGGAGAAAGAGGAACAAGAGCAAATCAAGTTTCTAGATATCATGGTAACGAGAAAAGAAGGAATCCTTGAGAAAACGTGGCTACCAAAACAGACGAAGGGACGGTATCTGGATTTCATTTCGGAAAGTCCGTACTCCCACAAACGCAACACTGCGATTGCCCTAGTGGATAGGGCTATCAAGTTGACTGATGCACAGCACCGCCCTTCGGCCATCAGTACGGTGAAGGAAATGTTGAAGTGTAACAATTACCCTAACTGGTTCATTCAGAATGTCTTGAAACAGAGGGTACACAAGCACTACAACGGACTGCAGAACGACAAGGAGGTGGACGAAACGAAGTACATTCCCACGCCATATGTCCCATGCCTGAGTGAAAAGTTGCAAAAAATCCTCAAGGAACAGGGCATAACATTGGCGGTGAAAGCAAAATCGAAATTGAAAAATGAGATTTTCGCTAAACTCAAGGACCCGATCCCACCAGGACAACATAAAAATGTGGTGTATTCGGTACCTTGTGGAACAGGGGATGGAAAGGTGTACATCGGACAGACGGGGAGAAAACTGGACACGCGGATCAACGAGCACAAAAATGACGTAAAACGGAAAGACAACAGGACTGGACTAACGCACCACACGCTATGTGACGGCCATGTGTTTAATTTTGACGAGACGAAAATAATTGAACGAATCGCCGACCAGGAGAGCAGA
This sequence comes from Aedes albopictus, assembly GCF_035046485.1. Taxonomy (NCBI): domain Eukaryota; kingdom Metazoa; phylum Arthropoda; class Insecta; order Diptera; family Culicidae; genus Aedes; species Aedes albopictus. The sequence goes on from NC_085137.1 coordinate 130,958,889, forward strand.
GTAGTCGCGGAGACATTCCACATCAAGCTGGCAGGGGAAGCCAATACAGTGAACCTCCAGCGTGAGTGTGGATTGTTCAACACGAACTACAATGCGTTAGTGTTTAAGCTGCGACAAGTGACGAACAACGATAGACGACGAAGAGGAAACGAGAGAGGACGCGCACCACAACCGCAAAGTACCCTACTAGACAGTGGTACGTGATCTCCCAGCTGGATAGGAGGTAGCATCAGCTGCGGCGATCAAATTGTGAGTTGTGGGGTGAAAAAATGTTAAATGAAAAATTGTGTTATGTTAATGTTTTAATTTCGTGTTTTTTGTAATAAAATTTTAGGCGTCTGAAGATGGCCGAAATGTGATTAGGCCGAAACGTCACGCAAAAAACAAGTTTGTTTTATTCGTTCACCGAGAAATATCAACAATAAAGAGATATAAACATTTGTGCTAGTATTACATGTTATGACGTTTTAAACATTTTTTAAAGACATTTTTATGAAATACTTGTACAAATGGGGCATTACGGCATTACACGGTGTCGAAATCTCGATCATTATCGAACTTTCATTTACCTCGTATTTTTCTACTAACAAGGCTAGTGTTTATTGAATTTTAATATGGAAAATAGCCATACGTTTCACTAAATCAAAATATTTTTCCGATGGTTTATTTTCAATACATTCATACTGTTAAGCTTGAATTATGACTTTATATGAAGAAACATACGGGGTACACGAAAGTTCGATAATAATCAAACTTTTGATACCGCGTTCCACCTCTTAAACAGCATTCAGCAACCGTACAACGAGAGACGATTGACTGCGTCAATTAAGGTGAATATATGACGAAGCCACAACTCGAATTTTCAAGAGCACAAATCTGATGAACCGAATGTCGGTTTGCGCTGAAAAGTTGATCGATTGGTCATCACCAGAGGGTAACCAATCGATCAACTTTTCAGTTCAAACCGACATTCGGTTCTTCAGATTTGTGCTCTCGAAAAATCGAGGTGTGGCTTCGTTATATATTCACCTTAAATGTAGACAAAATGATCGGGACAGGCTAAACTTTCATTGAAAAAATTATCAACTATCTGTATCTTGTCGGAAAATGCATAAACAATCTCAATTTCTTACTTTACGTTGATCAATTAGTTACTACAGTGGTGTTCAGGCTGGAGGATACCGCGGGCCAAATTTGCAATTCGGGATCGACCTGCGGGCCGCATAAAACATACTTGCACAAAAACAACAAAAAGATCAATTCTAAAGTATATTTATTAAAAATCTGAACTGTTCAGAACTTGTGTCAAACTTTATAATCTATTGCCCTTTGTTGAGTTCAATTTAGATTCATAAGTTTGGGTGAGAAAAACGTTTGAGCTTCAAATTGAAATTCAAACAAACAATTTTAAAGTTGCCCCTAAAAATGCCTTGAAGCCACTTCAAGAACTTGTCAAGCAGCTTTTACAAGAATTTCTTTTGAATCGCTCCAAAAAGGTTTGCTGGATTTTCTCCTGAAATTTCTTGTTGAGTTGCTCCAGACGGTTTTCGAGAAATTTCTTGAAGTTTCATTTAGTTTTTCTATAATTTTCTTGGAACACCTCCAAGAACTCCTCTGAGATTTGGCTTTGGAACTGCCCTGAAGTTACTTCAGGAATTCCTCATTAATCGTTTCCAAGAATTTCTCCTAGAATAGTTTCCGGATTTTTCCGAAAATATTCCAGGAGTTTCTTGAAAATTTTAGTAAATTCTTTCCATTAGTGTCTTCTAAAGTTGATGAAATACTTCATCATAAAATTTCTTCAAAAATTAGATTTTAACAATTGTTTGCGGAAGTTTGTTCAGCATTATCTTCTAAAGTTGCTGCATAAGTTGCTTTAAATTTATTGTTCTAATTTTGCTCAGGCGTTCTAGGCATCTTTCGTGTCTTGAAACAGTTGGTCCTGGAATCTTGTTTGTAGTTAGTCCTGCAAATTCTCTTTTTTTGCTCGAGGAATTTATTCTAAAGTTGTTTAAGAAATTTCTGTTAGAAAGGCACCAGAACATTTTTCTAGGAGATGCTCCTACAATTTCCATGCGGTATCTCCACAACTTTCTCATTGAGTTTCTTCAGGTTTATTTTCTCCAGGATTATTTGAGTTTCTCCATATATATCGTTTAGAGTTGCTTAAATTTTTTCTCCAAAAATATTTCCTGGAGCTTCTCCAAAAATGTATCCAAAAGTTTCTCCAAAGGGCACAGGAAAAGCTTTATGAATCTCGCCTGAGATTTTTTTTTCTTTAAGTTCGTTCAGGAATTTTGCTTGGACAATTCAAAATGGGTTCGTAAGTTTTGTTACGAAAAATGTGTGAATCTTATAAAAGAAATTTAAACAAACAGTGGAAATTAAACAATATTGGCAACCAAGTTGAGATTTGTTGAGAATTTTGTCAAAAACTTCGTGCTTTGTGTGTTTATGTTCTTCGGAAAGGCGAAATGTGAAATATTTGCTCAGCGTTACATTGACTGCGCTTAAAAACTGCAACTAATGTTTAAATGATTCAATATTACATTTTTAACAAACTTTCATATAAGTCGTACCACTTATAAATAACTATAAGCTGGCTTCGTGACTTAGCTGAAATGCCGAATTATTTCGGAGTTGCGATTTCGAATCTTACCAGAACGGATTGTTCTTTTTGTTTCTTTTGTTTATTTATCATTTAATTTGTGTTCAACACTGTGAAAATTGATCAGCAATTTTTTTGTTTGATTTCTTAATAAATTTAACAAGTTATTTCAAATAATCGTTCAAAAATTGCGATTCGTCTTAAAGTACTCCGCGGGCCGCAGGATGAGCACCACTGAACTAGTTGTATATCAATGGTCCAAAATTGGAAATATTCGGACTGTTCAACAAGAAGTCCAAAAATTCTAGTAAAAAACATAATCATAATTGCCAACCAACATCATTGCCATACCCATATTGAACTGTTAAATCAGAGAGTTGTTTCATGGGGTCCCAAAGGGGTTTCCTGGAGATCTCAGAGGCGTTTGAGGGTAGTCCCAGAGGGTCTCAGGGGGTACCAGGAAGACTCAGGGGATTTAAAGGGGTCTCAGGGGGTTGCAGGCTGTCTCAGGGCCCTACGGGGTCTAAAGGGTGTTTGAGGAAGTCTCAGGGAGGTTACAGGGGACCTCAGGGGCGCTTCAAGGTGTCTCTAAGGTTTCCAGAGTAGATCCATAGCATCTCAGGGGGTTTCAGGTGGTACCAGGAGATCTTAGAGGCGTTTCAAGGGGGTTCCATGGGTACTTTAGCGAGTATCAGAATGACTCAGGGGCGTTTAAGGGTATTTCAGAGGTTACCTGGAGATTTCATGGGCGTTGCAGAAGGTCTCAGGAGGCTTCACGGAGCCTCTGGGGTACTTCAAAGAGTCTTAGTGGCGTTTTAGGGCTACGGAGGTCTCAGAGGCGTTTCAGGAGGTTTAAGGGAGTTATTCTTCTTCTGTGTGGATCTACGTTCCCAATGGAACTTGGCCTGTCTCACTTAGTGTTCTTTGCAAAGTACTGAAAAAAAAAACGGCTGAACATTTGACATTTTTTTACACGAACATCTCAGGCCCAGCCAAATTCAAACTGCTCGAAAAAAAATGTCATCAACATTTAGGGTAGGTAATCAAAATTTGAACCAAATTGAGGCTTTCTGAAGCAGTGCAAATTTTAAGTGATTTTTTCTCCCACATGGAAATAATTTACTACGGCAAAATCGTATCTACATGAAAGCCACGGGTATAAACTTTCTGTTAAATTGTAAAAAGTTTGTATTTGCACCGAATTTCATTGAAATATTTGATTTTTCATCAACAATGATTTTAATCTTAATTTGAACCAATTTTAATCTTAATTTGAACTACTAGCGGCAGCAGCTCGAGCATCTCCCACAACAGCCAATTTCGTGCTGAACAATAGAAAAACACATGGATTTGCTAATTCCCATAACTATTTTTCATTAGGCAGTGGAATTTGAACTTAGAATGTTCTAAACTCTTCAGGAACGTGGAAACTAAATTTGGAATTTTTCATCCCCCAAGAGTAAACAAAACAACCACTAGCGCAGTCTGCTGGCCAACACTGGAAGCTCGCCCCCGTTTACTAGTTCAAATTTAGATTACAAATGGTTCAACTTAAGATAACATTCTCCAGGTAAGAATTACTTAAATTTTATTATTTTATGACAAATAATGCGGAATATTATTCAGTTGGTCGATTCTACGATAAATAAGCTTTCATTTGACGTGTTCACATATTGCGTGTGATACAATGCATGAGCTGTACGAGTGCACCGAAAATGTGCTTTCTCTGGGGGGAAATGGGTGAAATCACAGTGATTTTTCAATTGCCTGTTTTCCATGACAAAAACGCTTTTTTCAATGCTTTTAAAGTCCATGTTACACAAGTTTACAAAATAAAACGAAAGTCGTGAACTTCTGTCAACGACCAAAATTTTTGAAGCACAATTTAGTGCTGATATCGAAACCGACCTTCAAAAAATTTAAAGTAGAACAGTTTATGAGTTTTGGCTCAATATCGAGTTTTGTAACTTTTAAAAATATGTAATTTACTCAAATTCGAATATATTGCGTTTCGTTCAACCAATTTTAATTTTTTTTCCCTAAATTAGAAGCTGAAAACAATACCATTCGATCATCTGAATACAGGTTTTGCGTCAGATTGATGAAATTCAAGATATTGGCGAGTTTTGGGGACGATCTTCTTAAATTTTAGCAAAATTCCCAAAATTTTTTTAAGAAATGTATTTTTTTCAATGAGAAAAAATCAACTTGAAAATTCTTTCTCGACGTTTACTTGACATATCATATGTAGGCGAGTTACAGTAAAAATTTCAGCTCAATCGGAGCATTGATTACGGAGAATGAGATGTTTGAAGTGAGCGACTTTGCTTAAAAATAGAACAAAAATCGATTTCAAATCATCAACCTTGTATGGAAAGTCGAAAAAATTTCCGCTCTACTGTAATTTTTTTCCTTCGCGTTTTCGAATTCAGGGCATGATTCTACACCAAAAATGATCATCAGCTTACCGAGTTCAAAAATGCTGTAAACTAGTGTTATCAGGTTATATTACGGTTATATTACGGAAAGCTGTTTAACATCTTTTTCGGGACAATATTTGCCTGAAAAGTACGTCTTTTTAATGAATTTTGAAATGGTTCAAATTAAGATTACAATTTGACTAGTTCAAAGTTTGATTTCTTACCCTATTATCCTGCAGCATTCTTCCACAAAACCGTGTCCAAGCGCGAGAGCGCCAGTACTCGATCACAACGATGACAGAATGAACGATGTCATTCCCATTTTCGCCTAGTTCTACGTTTCAAACCGCGTTTGGATAAACTTCTTTACATGCATCACTAAGCTGGGAATGTGCTTCAGCAATTTGTGCCAATCAATTCAAATCATTCATTAGAACAAGTGAGTTATTAGCAGTTAAACATATTTGACATTTTTCGCATTTTTGACCTCGACACGGCATGACTGCTTATAACATTTTTCGTTGGGTAAGGAAAACCATCAAGCACCTACTTGACTGCCGACGGCGTGCTGATGGTATTGTTGCTGCCGTTGTTTTGTTTTTATTTTACTGTATGAACTGTATCGATGAACGGTAAACAGAAAAAAGCCTCATTGCCATCCCTGATTCTTTGAACACTCCCCCAATTATTAATTGAAGTGCTTTTTTTGCTTGCCATAGTATGAATTTGTGTATCGTAAGACATTTTCAATGATGCACTTGACCACGAAGTCGAAAAAAAAATACCCGACCGGAACGCATATCGAACCCTTCGTCTTCGGTTTGGTGATTCAAAGCCTTATCCACAAGGCTATCTGGAGACTCGGGAGTCTCAAAGTTGTTAAAGTGGGTCATAGGGGAGTTTACGGATGGTACCTGGAGGTCTCTGGGACGTTCCAGGATGTCTCAGAGGGTATCATGTGGTCCCAGGGGGTTTAAGGGAGGTTGCAAGGGGTGCGATAAGCGCGTTTTAAGGAATCTCAAGGGTGCGCCACGGATCCTAGAGGGTGTCAAAGGGTACCTGGGCTGCCGTTCTATGTCCAACTGTCCCATATTATATGAAGGTTTCAGAAGTGTTTCAGCGGGTTTAGTGGATACCTGGAAGTTTCAGGGGGTTTCAAGGGTCTCTGGAGCGCTACAGGGGGTCCAAAAAGGGTTTCGTTGCGGTACCTGGAGGTTTCTGGATCGTTTCAGGAGGTCTCAACTTTAACCCACCTGAACTATGCTCAGCAGAAACCTCCAGAGTCGGTTAACAACGATCGACGGAACTATATAACGCATTCTTATATTTTCGAAACACAAAGGCAACACTACAAAAATATTTCTAATTAGATCGCACAAGGGTGAGAGGCATGAAAACCCCTTTGTGGATTCGAAATTTGTTATGTCACATAATACTTGCGGTTTTGGGTCTTGGTTAATTGGTGGGTGAATGTCGTGAAAACGCAGCACGGTGACGGCGCACACTGGGGCAGAACGCAGTTATGGACAGACAAAACCTCTAGTGCTCTGGATATGCATCCTAGAGATTTGGTGTCTTCAGAGAAGTGTCTTGTAAGAGTTTTGACTAAAATCTGGTAACTCAATAATTGATCCAGATAAGTTGCAACTGATCTAGATCAGTTTTAGCTTTTTATAGAAGCGTCAAAGAAGACATACCCAGACATGTTACATTAAAAAACAATCGGAAAATTGCTTTACATCATGTTTGGAGTTCAAAAAATTGATCTTAATGGTCAATTTTCATTTATTTTCAAGATGATTTCATACTACATAGTATATAGTAGAGATGGGAAAATGATTCAATTTTGAGAGTGAATCGCTACCGATTCACTCTAAAAAAAGAGTCGACTCTTTTGACCGATTCAGTAACTCTTTTCCGTAACTTGATGAAAAATGTTATTTTTCGATGTTAGCCAATTCCTTTTTTATATGTCCAGTTTTCTAGCTCGCAAAGTATGGACGTCGACTCAGCCATCGACGTAATAAATACAGGATACACAGATGTTCGTTCTTTTCATTAAAGAGTCGAATCACTAGCGCGAGCCGGCCATACAATATACGAATGAAAAATGATCGATTGGCAAAGATTACGTTATTCTGTGTCTAAACATCACTTAAGTACGCAGTTAATCTAACTATTTTCGCCACTTGTTGTTCTCGAAATGAACCTCAGCGAATCGTAACTCTTTTGAAAAGAATCGTGATTCACTCACTCGGTTTCGCGAATCGGTTCTTTGAGTCGACTCGCGAGTGAGTTACCCATGTCTAGTATATAGCAAAAGCCCCGAGTTACCCCACTTTTCTTTCCCCACTGTATCGATGCTAGTGGTATTGGCATATTTTGGCTAAAAAATTAGCTGCCTCCGCCTGTTGCTTCATGAGTTATCAAATAAATTGTAAATTACCTTTTTTTTGTTATTTAAATAAGGAAAACCTCCAATTTCCGTGATTATGTAAGTTTTTGTTATGGAATAATCTTTTTCTTATATATTTTTGCTTACCTAACGTTCGAAATTTTTTTCTGATTTTTTCACTTCAAAATATTGATCAAAATCAATTTTTCCGACTTTTTCAGTAAAGTAGCCCACTGTGCCTTTCGTGTGCATTATAGAGTATAAGTGTCTTCGGAAGAAATGTCAAAAATGTCAGAATAAACAATTTTGCAGAAGAAAGTTTTCTTCCATGACGCTTCTATAAAAAGCTAAAACTGATCTAGATCAGTTGCAACTTATCTAGATCAATTAT
>NC_085137.1:130967202-131011646 GCF_035046485.1 Aedes albopictus
TTTCAATGAAGATTAAATTTATTTCTTTTATAGAAAACAACTGTTTAAGCATACACGAATAAAAGACAAATATGGATTAATCAAATCAATGAATACTACTAGGCTTGAGCAAAAAAAAAAGTCGTCCCTCGGATTCGTGAGAACCCTACGCTCTACCACAGTACTACAGCTGCGATTGATTGGACAGCAGGTAAAATCTAACTTGAATCAATTTTCTGTCGGCAGCTAGTTTTGCACATTTGTACAGTAGTGAAATGAGCTTGACTTTGTCAAATGTATTCAGCAGCACAGCGGTAAGCCGGCAGGCTATCACGCAGGAGCATCCAGTTCAAATCTACATGGCAGCGACATGTGTGAAAATATAATTATCAGAAGCGCCAGACGTGAATCACAAACCCACCAAACAGGGATGTGATTCTGAATAACACATTAGGCCTGCTGGCAACGGAAATAGTCGAGTGACTCCGTAGCTTGAAGGAATAGAAGCGCCCGTCTAGCGAATTGGGAGTCGTGAGTTCGAGTCTCACCGGAGTACGTGGATTTCTTTTCATAATTCAAATCTGAATTTGTTCATCGAGCCCATGGATGTCAAAGTATTTTCAACAGTGTAACACATTTTTGTTTCTGCATGTATTTCGTCAAAGTTCTGTCAGAAGCTGCTTAGAAGGCTATCCAGCATGCTTATGTGAACTTTCAAGTTCTAAAATCACTTAAAAATGAAGCTGCTTAGAAGGCTAATAAGCAACTCGAACAAGCTGCTTAGCTTATAAAGTACCCTTTTATCTGAACTTTTGGTTACTTGAGCTCTTTCACAATTCGTTTAAGAATCCTTTAAGGAATTACAGTAAGGATTTATTGTTTTTCTCCAAGTATTCAAGAGTTCCTCCGAAGATTTCCTCAAAATACGTTATAAAGATTCCTTCAGGGATTTCTCAATGTTTTCCTTCAGATAATCTTACAAGGATGGAAACATTCATCCTCAATGAATTTCTACAAAAATTTCCACAGGGGGTCCTACAGAAATTTCTGCAAGGCCTCTAGCAGAAACTCCTTCACGGAAATCTATTGAAGTTCTTTTAAAAGATTGTATTTTGATTTGCACCAAACAATTTAGAGGAATTATTTTCGGTTTTTTATTGATTCTGTTGAGATATAATCCATTCTTCAATTTCTTCAAGAATTATTTACGTATTCCTCTAAGTACGATGAGTGCACAGCGATTTTGGAGAAGAAGATCACAGCGCGGACGGTAATGCTGCAGGGACACAACAAACTACAGAACGATACTACCAGTACGGGGACAGCATATCTGGCTTATTCGGGAGAAAAATAAATGTCACATGGAAGATACGAAGTGTAAGGAAATGAAATTGCTGTGCCATTCCCAAGAAACACGGAAGTTCTATCAGAAGTTCAACGCATCCTGCATCTGCTTCTGACCGCAAGCCGAAATGTGCAGAAATAAGGACCGGAGCATACTGACGAACAGATGGGGCTGATTGATAGGTGGAAGCAGCACTTCGATAAGCACCTGGAAAACGTGGATATTGTAGGATTGATTTCCTCGGATAATTGCTCAGAGCTGTTATATGTGCTACTGTTACAATACGCCCGAAACAAGGAACTGCCGGAATGAATAGTTCCGTCGGGGTTGTGAATGTGTTGCGGTTTTCAGGAAATTACTATTTTCTTTCCTTCAGATTTGGAATTGGCATGCTCAATTGAATTACAACGTATAGTTTATTCCATTTGACCAACATTCTTCTTAATCATTTATTGTAAAACAAATATTTTGTAACTTTATCTTTGTAGTTTCAACTAAAACTTCTCATGCCTTCTGCGCATTCTTCTCCTTCTGAGACAGCACAAACTTTGCAATCTCCACAGCTCCACCCCCATTTGCCTCCTCGTAGTAGGGCAGTTGTTTCAAGCGTTCCAACCAGGCATGGATCTTCGGGTATCGGTTCTTGTCCATCGGAATCACTCCCACTATGGAGGAAACCGTTGACACGCAGCTCAAATCCGCAATGGTAAGGGAGTTGCCGACGACATAGTCATCCACCAGGGTATCCTCCAGCAGTTGGTAGGCTTTTTGAACATATTCTGCGCGATCGGCTGGAATTTCGCTTCCATCGAAGAAGATGATTGGTTCCTGCAAGAGGGAAAAGAGGGAAGAGTTACGCGAGAGTAAATTCGGTGGTCTTATCAACCGGGTTGCATGTATTGATCGTGAACAAAAATTTGTTTCGAAGATTAAACTCCAATAAAGGGCGAACACGATGAAATTGCCACACAGAAAATATTGCATAACTTTTGATTGCGTTCGCCAAAATAGCTAATTTTTTTACCATGAATAGTATATTATGTGTAGCTAATACCATAAAATTTTCATTAAAATCGGTTGAGTAATGGCGGAGATATCGTTGAAACAAGGAAATTGCCACTTGAGAATCTTGTACAATCATTTTGGAAAATATCACTTTTTTGCCGTTTCAACGCTGGCGCCAAAAATACTGAACCGATTTCAATGAAAATTTTTTTGTACGTAACGTATGTATGTAGAAGTAGTTTGTCAAAATTTCATTCAATTCGATCATACCGTTAAAAAGTTATAGCCATATATGTCGCACTATCTCACAATAAGCAGATGTGGTTTTTGGTATAGTGAATTTCAAACTGCTCTTACTTTGAAAGTACTCAACAAAAATGGCTGAAATTTTCACTGTAAACAGTTTAACACAACAATTTTACACTCTCAAAGTTTTATAAAAATCGGGACAGTGTTACCAGTTCTACAGTCAAAATAGTGCACGCGGAACTAAAAATGGTCAAAAAGTACCTAAAATTCACCTTGAAGCGATTTGAGTTTTGGATATTTACTAGAAAAAGTACTGAACCAATTTCGATCAAATTTTTACCACTTAATTGATACTATGTTAAGAATATCGAGTGAAATTTTCAAACGTTTTGATGAGGTAACAAAAAAGTTATAGCCTAAGTAATTTTTTGAAATGGGTGTACAAGTTTTCTAAAATCTCATTTTATGATATCGACAATATATGCGCCAATACTCAACCGATTTTAATGAAAATTTTATGGTATTAGCTACACATAATATACTATTCATGGTAAAAAAATTAGCTATTTTGACGAACGCAATCAAAAGTAATACAATATTTTCTGTGTGGCAATTTCATCGTGTTCGCTCTTTATGTTCTGCTAAATTAAAATACGTATTTTTATAAATATTTTTTTTTAGAAATGCATTTTTTTCTTAAGTTTATGAAAAAATACTGCAAGGCCAATATTGACATGTTCCATGCCAAAATTAGAATTGATTACCCACACAATACTGATGCTCTTATAATTTTTACAATATTGAGTGCTTCAACGTTAGGTTACAGGTCAAAGTAAGCGAAAGTGATTATGCAATCGCCCGCCCATTGCAAACAGTGGAATCCAAAAATGTCTTTGGACGTATTTCAGTTCCACAAGGCACATCTTATGTATGCTATGAGCTCATTCCGCAGACCGGCTATTGGTCACCTACGTACAGGTTATCACATCAGCATACTTACAAACACGAACCGCATACGAGCAAACAGAACGCCGCTCTCGAAGTGTAGAGCAGCATTCACCTTTGCTTGCTTGACCAGTTCTTTCGGGTACAGGCTATCATCCTTGCCGTACTTGGACACCAGATAGATCATAATTGCATGACTTTCGCAAATCACCGTTCCGTTATCGTCCAACACCGGTATGGTGTGTTGAGGGTTCAACTGCAAAATTCGAACAGAGATTCACACAAAATTGACACATAACGATTGTGTAGATCTAATTAACCTTGACAAACTCCGGCTTCAGATGATCCCCGGTGGCCAAATTGACCACCTTCCGTTCCAAGTCGAGGTCCAGTGCCTTGGCGCAGAGCTCCACTGCCCTGCAGGGTGGACTCACGTGCATCGTGTACAGGATGGGCTTGGTCATCGTGTGATCGAGAATGGGCGATAAATCTGCGACCGAATCGTTTGCCGGCTTGTGGAAGACTGCTTGCTGAAGAATATCGGTGGATAAAAAACGACTTTTTGATGGGTGCGGTTTGTGTGTTGGTGTTCAAAACCGATACTTGAAACTGGTCTTATCTCAGTAGACTTGTTTTGGTAATCTCACCTGTGAACGCTTTACATTACATGAACAATCAAGAAAGTTTTGATGATCGTTTTTTCATTCCCGAAAATGAATGTGTCATTAGTTTTAATTAACGTTAGACTGGTTGAATCCATGCTGTAAACTACGAAATACAAATAACAGTAAGATACTGTTTTTTTTTAATTTATATTGGGTGCTTTTTAGGCCAGGGTTTTTAGGCATTTTACATCGCGATGCACTTCTTGAAAAATAATTTCTAAGAGGTGCTGCCGTTGCATTTTTGATGAGTGTATATTATTTATATCTAATATTATTTAGGAGCTCTTGAAGGGATACCGACAAGAATTGTGAAGTTCTCGTAAACCTATGCAACTTTTCTATGTACAATCGGTGAAGTTCTGCGTTTGTCCTTCTCGGATCCCTAGTACTATTTTTGGTAGATTTTTTTTCTCCAAAGCCCATAACTAGATTCTGGCAATATTCTTCAAGTAAGTTCTTCGATTTATTGTTCAAATATTAACAAGACTTTCGAAGCACTTTTCTCAGGATTTCTGGTGTATGGTTATGGGTTTTATTTTAAACCTATTGAACTCAAAATTGACCTCAAATCTTTTCCAATCAAGCTGAATTATATGACCAAGTTTCAGGAAATTTGGCCGACAAAAACCCCTCATGACGAAAAGAACAAACATGCCGATAAAAAGGTATTATGGGGTATTATCACCCTTAATAAGGACCAATTTTTGAATTGTTTTGAAAAAAAAAACCAGGTACCAATGTCCAATATTATTTATGATTTCTATTATGGAAATCCAAGACAATGTTTTGTATGCGTGAAATGCATCGTTATAATAGAACATGTTCCACTTTATCACAGTATTTTCAACTGGTGTTTTCTGACAAATCTCAAAAAATTCTCAATGAACTTCATATAAACCATCCATTTAAAAGTTCATACTATTTTCAAAATATAGATTTTTTTTATCTGTTTTAACGAGATTTTTAGCCCTAGGCTAGTTCATCTCGGGACCCACGCTTTACTTCCCTTCCGAAGGAAGAACTCACATTTTGTGAGTTTGTCGGGAGTGGGATTCGATCCCAGGTCCTCGGCGTGATAGAATATAGATATTTCTTTATACATGTCATTGGAAAACTGAAATGGAGGCGGTCATCTTAACCATCCAATATTTATTTTTTTATTTCAATCTGAATATCATTTTTGTAAACTATTGTCGATGAACATGTTTATGTGATTTTGTTTATTGAATGTTGGTTTTGATTTTCCTAATTTTTATTTTTGAACATCCCAATGTATTATTATTTTTTTCTTGGAACAATTTGGTCTATCGACTTTTTGAAATGAAAACATGTTGACATTTTGAAATTATTAAAGAAATATTTTTTTTTATTTTTTATAGAAAATTTCATTTTCTGTGTAGCTTTTAGCAACATTATTTTAGAGTGTATTCAATTCCACTAATCTGTTTTACTATGATGAAATGATTGTAGAAACATTTTAAACATGTAATATTTTACGGAACCTCCTGAAACGCACCTGAGACATCCCGGAAACCATTGAGACCCCATAGGAAATCCTTGAAATGCCCTTGATATCTCCTGGTACCCTCTAAAACTCCCTGGAACTTCTTAAGAAGCCTCCGAATTCACCTGAAATGTCTCTGAGATCCTCAAAAAAGCCCCTGAGACTCCTAAGCAACTCACGAGACCTCTTGGAATTCTCCTGATACCCCTGAGTTTCCCTGAAACGCTCTTGAGTCCTTCTGAAACGCTTTATCACCCCTGAAACGTCCCTAAGACCTCCTAAAATGGGAGCGGACCTGGTGTGATGGTTAAAGCGCATGCCTATCACGCCGAGGACCTGGGATCGAATCCCACTCCCGACAAACTTACACAATGTGAGTTCTTCCTTCGGAAGGGAAGTAAAGCGTGTGTCCCGAGATGAACTAGCTCAGGGCTAAAAATCTCGTTAATACAGATAAAAAAACCTCCTAAAATACTCCTGAGATTCCTGAAACACCCCTGAGACCCCTAAAGCACCCATGGAACCATCAAAAATGCCCCTGCAATCCCTTGAAACACCCCTAAGACTCCGTAAAGCATCCCTGAGGCCACCAGAATGCTTCCTGAAATCCTCTGGCACCTTCTGAAACGCCCCTGAAATGCCCCTGATACCCTTCAAAACTCCGCAAAGATCTACTGGAACCCCCTTTGAAGTCCTCTGAATCCTTGAAAAGCTTCCGAAGCCCCCTGGAACCTCCATGGTGCCCCCTTGAACCCTCTGGCAGCGGTATGCGACGTTCCTGAGACTCCTTTAATCGCCGCTGAAATTTCCTGGTCCCCCTGAGACTCCCTGAGACCCTACTGGAATGTCTCCGAGATCTCCTAGTACCCCCTGAAACCACCTGAAGTAAGCTGAAACGCCCCTGACATCCTCTGAAACTCTCGTGGTGTCCCTATGTGCCTGTGGTACTCCTGAAATCCAAAGAAACGCCCCTGAGACCTCCTGGTGCCCTTTGAAACACTCTTGAAACACTCATGAGATCTTTTGGTACCTCCTGAAACCTCTTGGGACCCCATGAAACGCCCCTGCAGCCTCTCTTAGGTCTCTACTATTAACGCCCCTTGGCCCACGTTACCTTAGCTACCACCATTTATTCCATATTGTTTCGCACAATATTGGTTCTAAATAGCCCTCCCTACATACTTACATACATACATTTTTTTGGTCAACATCATATTTAATATAAGATATAATCAATAATAGTACGCCACTAGACTCGGTATGTGGCAGCCGCTCTCCATTCTCGGTCACTCCCAATGCTCTCCAAGTCACGCTCCACCTGGTCCGCCTATCGTGCTCTCTGCCCTCCACGCCTTCTTGTGCCAACTGGATCCGTCGTGAACACCAACTTTGCAGAGGTGTTGTCCGGCATTCTTGCAACATACCCTGCCCATCGTATCCTTCCGGCTTTGGCTACCTTCTGCATGTTGGGATCGCCGTAGAGTGCAACGAGCTCGTGGTTCATTCCTCGCCGCCACACACCATTCTTATGCACACCGCCGAAGATCGTCCTTAGCACGCGTCGCTAGAAAACTCCGAGTGCTTGCAGGTCCTCCTCGAGCATGGTCCATGTCTCGTGTCTGTAGAGGACCACCGGCCTTATTAGCGTTTTGTACATGATGCACTTGATGCGTGAATGAATCTCTTTAGAACGCAGCTGCTTCTGGAGCCCGTAGTAGGCATGACTTCCACTGATGACGCGCCTTCGTTTTTCACAGCTAGTATATTGTTGTCAGTAAGATCCGAGGAAGACGAATTTCTCCTCCACCTCGAAGGTATCCCCGTCTATCGTCACATTATCACCTAGACCGACCCGGTCGTTTCGGTTCCGCCTACCAGCATGTACTTTGTTTTGAGGCATTCACCACCAGTCCGAACTTTTCTGCTTTGCGTTTCAGGCGGGTGTACAGCTCTGCCACCGTTTCAAATGTTTTGGCGATAATGTCCATGTCGTCCGCAATGCACACACATTCATCGAATTTTGTGAAAATCATACCCCGGCTGTTGAGCCCGGCTCGTTCCATAACACCTTCTAGAGCGATGTTGAAGAGTAGATATGAGCAGGGCTGGATCTAACGGGGGGCCGGGGGGGCCAGGGCCCCGGGCCCCCTCATTTTGGGGGCCCCCACAAAAACCAATTTTGGTTCAAGAACTGCTACAAAACAAAGAAAAACTGTATTGCTCATCACATTTGTACCTCCGAGGGGCCTTCACAACCGCTCGGGCCCCGGGCCCCCACAATCCTTAATCCGGGCCTGGATATGAGTGTCCGTCACCTTATCGCAGTCTCCGGCGAGATTCGAATGAACTGCATAAACGGCGAACACGATGAAATTGCCACACAGAAAATATTGTACAACTTTTGATTGCGTTCGCCAAAATAGCTATTTTTTTTACCATGAATAGTATATTAGACGATGCCCACCAATGCGTGAGTAAACCCAAATTGGCAACCGCCTTCATAACGCACGAACCCCACCAACCGTTGCCAAATCGGTTTTAAAATGACAACCTACCTTCCCGGTGAACAGTGGATTCATATATTTAGCAACCAGACCCAACCGTTGCTATCGCGGTTGATATCACTTTCTTCATGATTCTAATCTGACTAACAAACAAAACAAGACAGCTTTCTACAAGTAAAATATAAAAAAAGAATGATTATCTTTGAATTTTTGAAACTGTTGTTCTCTCATGCATTTAAGATTGCGTTTGTCACAAATGGACACATATTGAAGATAAAGCTTAATGCTAGGCGAGGTTTGACGTGTCGAAAGATTCGATTGTCCAAACGAACCGAAGAACGGTGTATTTTTAAAACTATTGTATACGAAAACTTCCTTAAAATTTCCAATGGGAACGTGCAAATGGCTTCGGCAAACCGCAAGCCCCGAGTGGAATAAAAAAAAGGTGACATTCAATCAATAAAAGCGTCAGCCAATTTACTGACTGCATGGCTCCAATCAACACTTGTTCGCAAAAACAGTGCTTCTGCAATTCCTCAGGGATTTCTTCAAGAATTCCTTGGCGAATTTCTCCAGGTGTTCCTTGAGGTTCCTTGAGATTCTTCCACCAATTTCTTCAGGGTATCTTTTAGGAGTTCATTCTTGGTTTACAATGGGAGTTCCTTCTGAGATTTTTTCAGAAGTTCCGTCTTAAATTTCCTAGTCATTTTACCAGGAAAGCTACATCCGTCCGTTTATATCCGTCAGAAGTTCTGTCTGGGGTTCCCCCTGAAGATTTTTCAAGGATTTTTCTAGAAATTTCGTCAGGAATTCCTTCGGAGCATCATCTAGGATCTTTTTTCGGATAATACTCAAGGAATTCGTTGGAAGAATCATCCAGGAATTCCCACAGGGATTCTTCTAGGAATCTAGCAGAACTCCTGGAATTCTCTCAGGGATTCCTCCGAGAATGCCCTCGGGGATTTATCCAGGAGTTTCTTCCGGCATTCCCCTTAGAATTCCTACCGGGATTTTTCCGGGAATTTCTACCGGGACTCCCCCGGTAATTCTTTCCAGAATTGCTCAGGGAATTCCTTCCAAGATTCCCGGGAATTCCTTCCAAGATTCCCCGGGAATTCCTTCCAAGATTCCCCGGGAATTCCTTCCAAGATTCCCCGGGAATTCCTTCCGAGAATCCCCGGAAATTCCGTCCGAGATTCCCCGGGAATTCCTTCCGAGATTCCCCGGGAATTCCTTCCGAGATTCCCCGGGAATTCCTTCCGAGATTCCCCGGGAATTCCTTCCGAGATTCCCCGGGAATTCCTTCCGAGATTCCCCGGGAATTCCTTCCGAGATTCCCCGGGAATTCCTTCCGAGATTCCCCGGGAATTCCTTCCGAGATTCCCCGGGAATTCCTTCCGAGATTCCTCGGGAATTCCTTCCGAGATTCCCCGGGAATTCCTTCCGAGATTCCCCGGGAATTCCTTCCCCAAGTAACACAATTTGTTATAATACTGTATATAATACATGTTTCATACAAACGTCCATGTTTTGTTTCAAATATGGGAAACGTATTTTCATACACTTATATAACCGAAAAAGCGCAAAAAATGGCGGCTTATAAAGCATCTTTGATGTTACTGAAGATGTTTTTCAATACATTCTTATAACATAAAATTATGTATCGAATATGTTTTTCAGCATCATCATAACAACTTACTTATTGCCGGCACGAAATTATTATTTATCAACCACGCACAGCAAATAAATATGGCATCTTTTATAAATGCAGTATTTAGTGATGGCTCAAAATAATGTTCAGGCCTTACATTTCGTTTGTAATTCACCATCTCGACGTTTGGGCACTATGACTTAATTTCATGTGCCGTTCAAAATTTATGGTGAAATAAGCACTTTTCCTCTCCATAAATTCATTCGCTTTCCATAGGATTGGAAATAAGAAGGCAAGATTTTTGACATCTGTGGTTTGTAAGAAATTTTCAAACAAATTTTCAGACATGCAACATGGTGGCTTCTTGACAAAGTACCGTCAGAATGTTTTGGGATGTTATTTTCAATTATGATATATTAGTGATGATCTTTTAGACTGCAGAATTTGTCTTCGTTATCAAAAAGGATATTATATTATTTCATTACATATTTAAACTGTTCCAGATGGATTATAGGCAGAAACATCAGTAGATGGATAAACGGCTATATATAAAAATGGTAGTGTGAAACTTTTTAGCAGGCACTGTAATTGGTCTGGCCTGATATATGGAAGAACTCAAAATTTTGAAAAAACGTTCAAATAACGACTGTTATACATTTCAATAACATGTTTATCGAATATCACTTGAATCGAATGAAATACATTGAAAAAACATCACAGCAACGTATTTTGAACATCTACCTCCCAATAGAATACGACGATGTCATTTTGGTTTTGGATGACCTATTTTGAACATAGGTATAACAATAACAAAGGTGGAGTGCGTTACGAATAGTAATTAATTGATAATTAATTGTTCACGGGATCAAAAATAGTGTAAAAATTGTGCTGGTAAGAGAGATTTAGCCGCCATGTAAGAACCCCAGTGATTTTTAGGTGACAGAAGTCCTGCCGTTTATATAAAGTTGAATGGTGGCGCCCATATTTTGAGCCATGGTGACTGTGGCCTGCGCCAAGTTTTTCAAGAGACTATTAACATACCCATTTGTTACCCCGTTTAGCATACTTGTAGCGGGATCAAACCGCAAAGCATAACAGTAAAGTTGCTATCGTATTTAGAGTTCCTTGTGTTTTTAAGTGAAAGAGATGTTTATTAAATAATGATCAAGTAAGTGAGAAGAGACAGCAAACTGATAATGTTTTACATTAACGTATTTAATACGTAAAAACAACGTTTTAATAACATGTTTGAGCTCAAAAGTTATAAGTATGTGCTGCTGATGTTATACATATCATCTTCAATTGAAGGAAGACGATGACACAAATATCTTGTGTAACCAACGTTAAATTTACGTTATTTTAACATGTAGTGAGGATGATAACATTTTTCAGTAACTTGGTATTGCCAAACACAGTTAACACATGATTTCAACATAATATGTGTACAAATACGATTATAGTACTATACTACAACGTCTTTTTTTAAGTTTATTCTCAAAGATGTTTTCTGTGTTACTTGGGTCCGAGATTCCCCGGGAATTCCTACCGAAATTCATCGGGAATTCCTTCCGAGATTCCCCGGGAATGCCTTCCGAGATTCCCCGGGAGTTCCTTCCGAGATTCAGCGAGAATTCCTCCCAAGATTCCCTCCGAAATTCCCCTGGGATTTACCCGGGCATGTCTTTTGGCATTTCCTTCCAGGATTGCCATGGGAATACTTTCTGGGACTTCCATGGCAGTTTCTTCAGAGATATCTTCAGAAATGCATTCAGGGATTTCTCCAAAAGTTCTTTCAGGGATTCATCAATGAGGTTCAAGGATTTATCTAGGAGTTCCTTTAAGGAGTTCTATCATGAATTCTTCCAGGCGTTTCTTCAGGGATCCCTTCAGAGATCCCTCCAGGAAGTCCATCAGAGATTCCTCAAAGAACTTCTTCAGGGATTTATTTATTTATTTATTTGCCGTCAATCAATTGTAGACCGTTTAAAATACATCGTCAACTTAACATATACATTAATATTTTTAGTGAAAATCTTTTTATAATAATATGTTATTGTTCTTCCATCTATTCCTTTTTTATAATCATTTCTCAAATAATGGTAACATATAGAAAAATTGCCCTTTATTGCTTAACTTCTACCATTTCGAATGTTATGGAAATATTTCTTCAACTGCGTTCGAGACATGTTCACGTCAATTGTTTCACAATGTCGATTATAAGAGGACATCATTTGAATTAGCGGTCCATATTTAGCATAATCTGCATGATGACGTTCCACTGAGAACAAGTTCCTATCTCGCAAATGCCGGCTGGGAGCATAAAAATTCAATTTGGATAATAATTCAGGTGAATCAGCTCTCTGTGAAACAATATCCATAACAAATGAAACCATAGCATAGTCTCGTCGTTCTTTCAACGTCTGAATGTTGATCAACATACAACGAGCTTCGTATGAAGGAAGAGGAAAAACTGTCCATCCTAACTTACGCAGCGCATATAAAAGAAATTGCTTCTGTACCGACTCTATACGTTCTTCATATTTTTTATGTAAGGAGACCAAACAACACTACAATACTCTAATATTGACCTAACGTAAGCAATGTACAATGTTTTTATAGTGTATGGATCTTGAAAGTGATAGCCAAAACGTTTTATAAATGCGAGCATATTGCTTGCTCTGTGAATAATTGTATTATAATGTTCGACAAACGTTAATTTCGAGTCTAAGATAATTCCTAAGTCTCTTACTTTATCACATTTTTCAACATTTTGGTTACCTAACTTTATTGAAACATCTGATACACCTCGTTTTCTGCTGTAAGTTATATGATTGCATTTTTTAACATTTAATTTCAGCAAACTTTTAGAGCACCATATGTGGAAGATTTGTATTTCATTTATAAATGTATGGACATCATCTTGATTTTTAATTTCTAAGAACAGTTTCATGTCGTCAGCATATATGAGAATTTTCAGTTTATGTAGTATAAAAGAAATATCGTTAACGTATAAAATGAAAAGCAGGGGTCCCAAGTGTGAACCTTGGGGAACACCAGATGTGACCTTGATTGGTTTTGATTTTTTATCATTGAATCGAACTATCTGTTGGCGATCAGTCAAATACGACTCAATCCAGCCGAGGAGCCTAGTCGAAATTCCCATTTTTGCGAGCTTGAAAATCAACATAGGAATATCCAGTCTATCGAATGCTTTGCTAAAATCAGTGTAAAGTGCTTCAACACGATTACCAGTATCCATTGCATTTAAAGAGTAATTGACAAATTCCAGCAGATTTGTAGCCGTTGAGCGACCTTTAAAGAAACCATGTTGGGCAATAGTTATTCTATTTTTGATCTGAGAGAAAATATTTTTGTTAATGATGCATTCGAAAAGTTTTGGAATGCATGAAATGATTGCAATTCCACGATAATTTCGAACATCGGATTTTTTACCAGACTTATAGATTGGTATCAAAAAAGATTTTTTCCACTCCAGCGGGAATTTTCCAGCTTCCAGCGACATGTTGAATAACCAAAATAATGGAGTTGTAAGTTCTATTGCTAATGGTTTTAAGAATGAAGGTGGAATTCCATCTGGACCTGATCCTTTTGTGGTGTCTAGATCCTTTAATTTATCTAAAATATCTTTAACGTTAATGTGACTAACACCTACATCATTTGGAAAATCAGGGAAATATGAAAAATATTCAAAGTCACGATCGTTGTCAGTATGATTTGTGTAGGTTTCTTGAAAGAATGATGCAAATAGAGTGCAAATATCCTCTGAATTATCTCCATCTTTCTCGTCTAATGTCATTTTGAAGGGAAAGCTTGTTGACTTAAGTTTAGACTTTACATAATTGAAAAAGTTTTTTGGACAGGATTTGATTTCACTTTCGGTTTTTTCGTTATAATCTGAAACAGCGGAAGAAATTGCTGTATTTAGTTGATTGCAGATATTCAAATACTTCGCCAAATTATCTTGATTTTTATATTTTCTGTAGGTTTTGTGAGCCTTTTGCTTTCGATTCTTCAAATTTATAATTTGTTTGGTAAACCAAACAGGATTTTTGGAGTTGTAATTGCGTCGCTTTTTTGTGAGTGGAACTTCTTCTTTAATAATATCTGATAAAATTTTATAAAAGACATCCACAGCGCAATCAATATTTGTCTGACTCCTCAAAACGGATTGCCAGTTAGCCCTATTTAACTTAGCCTTAATGTTGTCAAAGTTTGCTTTATGAAAATCCAATACATTTTCGAATTCACAGTCGAAGGGGTTAGAATTATTATGTACAAATACAGAGTACTCAATTGCCGTATGAAATATTTCATTTTTCCATAAAGGATCAAGAGATTCAGTCACACAGAAATCTTCATGTATATTTGTAAGTAAAAAATCCAAGAAACAGTTTTGTCCATTTTTTACGTGATTTATTTGATTAAGTCCCAAGTTGGCAATTTTCTCAAAAATAAAGTGTAACGTGTCATTATCACCAACGACTGGCAGAAGAATACTCTCATTTTCTGCATCAGGAATAAAGTCTGCACCACGCTGATTGAAGTCTCCGTATACATGTACTTTATATTCAGGAGGAAGCTGAGATACAATTTTATCAGCTGCTTCAAAGAACTTCTCATATGTTGATTTACATGCTAGATCAGGTGGAAAATACACTGAAGCAAAAATGTGAGTTTCCCCATTAATATAAGCTTTAACCCACACATGTTCGAACTCCTTAAATTTAGGCGAAATTATTTGTTCTGAATTATATTTCGTAGAAATTGCGACTACTACTCCTCCGCCAGATTGTCTTTTGGTTAAAACTAAATCACGGTCACATCTGAACACGTTAAAGTTGCTACCAAAAGCTTCTTCATTTTTAATACCATCGTTCCAACTAGTTTCAGTGCCCAGTATGACTGAAAAATTTGAACTTAATATATTATTATATATTGCATTAATTTTTGGCGCACTACTCATACGATTAAAATTCTGACAATAGATCAGGATTTCAGTGGCAGATGAATTTGTAGTAACCGATGGTAGTTTGTCAATTTCATGATTAGTATCAATTATTAATAACGATTTATTACCAGCTGTGTCCGGCTCGTCTTGGTCTGCCTCTGATGAGTGCGTCAGATTGTGGGAAAACACGAACGTTCACAGGAACACGAGGTACAGTGCTGGGAGAAAGAATTCCTCAAGGCGGGTCCAAATGTCCAATTTGAAGTGGGTGTCGGGCTCGTTTGTGGAAACTGGTCATCAACCGGATATGGATTCAGCGTTTCACCCTTTTGAAACCTAATTCCATGTTGTTTTTTAACTGGTGGCTTGGAGAATGTAACTTTCGCAGCTGCGAGTAAATCCTTATCCGGAGGTAGAAACGTAGTAGCTGGTTGGCGAACGCTGTCGTTGTTGTAATTGAAGTAACTGCAGCTGGGAGTGTTTTCCCTTTTGTCTTTGCTTATTTTAGTATTTTTGCTAGTGCTCAAGTGATTACCGTTTGAATATACTGAACTGCTGTGCCGCTGTCTTCTAGCCTTTCTTCGTCTTCTGGCCTTATCTTTTGCTTTTTGCTGGTTTTCGCGACGCTGCTGACGAGCATCATAATCTGTCCAGTCAGATCGCCAGACGTTTTTGGAACCTAGCTTGCGCCAACCAGATTTTTCAGCATTTTGTGATTGGGCCAGATCCATTTCCGAGGTTTGAGCTAATTCGTCCATCAAACTAGGGGGTTTCGTCGATGAAGAAAAGCGTGCATTGCAGATATTGGTGTCCAATGTATTAATTGCTCTAGCAAGCGACTTTACTTCCTTCAAAACGTCGCTTTCAACCGTTTGTGCGGATTGCAACTGGCTTGAGTTATGCTCGTTGCAATGAGCAGCCATCTCTATAGTCAGGCTGCTTAAATTTTGTACTTCGCTGCATATAGTCTTAAGTTCGTGCGACAAATCGCTGGTAATATTTGTTAAATATTCTTCAACTCGCCGCTTAGTTTCTTCTATTGATTACTTTTGAAATTTCTCCAAGGATTTTAAAATTTGAACGAAAGGCTTGAGGAATTAATTATCCACATTCTGGAACTTTCGTACAATTGAAAATGATAATATGAGGAACAATAAATGATGTTGTCAAATATTTGCTTCTCTGTACTTTGTTTACGATATGAAGTACTACTACCAACCACCAGTGGGGAGATGAGGTAGTATTTTACCAACAATTATGTGAACGCACGGTGCGAAAACGGGTGGGTATCAGAAATAGAACCGATTTGCACACCTCTACTACTCACCGACTTACTACACACTGGTGGGGATAGTCTTATGTGTAGCTAATACCATAAAATTTCCATTAAAATCGGTTGAGTATTGGCGGAGATATCGTTGAAACAAGGAAATTGCCACTTGAGAATCTTGTGCAAACAAACATTTTGGAAAATATCACTTTTTTGCCGTTTCAACGATGGCGCCAAAAATACTGAACCGATTTCATTGACAATTTTTATGTACGTAAAGTATGTATGTAGAAGTAATTTGTCAAAATTTCATTCAATTTGATCATACCGTTAAAAAGTTATAGCCATATATGTCGCACTATGTCACAATAGTGAAATTCAAACTGCTCTTACTTTGAAAGTATTCAACAAAAATGGCTGAAATTTTCACTGTAAGCAGTTTAACACAAAAATTTTACACTGTCAAAGTTTTATAAAAATCGGGACAGTGTTACCAGTTCTACGGTCAAAATAGTGCACGCGGAACTAAAAATGGTCAAAAAGTACCTAAAATTTACCTTGGAGCGATTTGAACTATGGATATTTACTAGAAAAAGTACTGAGCCGATTTCGATCAAATTTTTACCACTTAATTGATACTATGTTAAGAATATCGAGTGAAATTTTCAAACGTTTTGATGAGGTAACAAAAAAGTTATAGCCTAAGTAATTTTTTGAAATGGGTGCACAAATTTTCTAAAATCTCATTTTATGATATCGACAATATATGCGTCAATACTCAACCGATTTTAATGAAAATTTTATGGTATTAGCTACACATAATATACTATTCATGGTCAAAAAATTAGCTATTTTGACGAACGCAATCAAAAGTTATACAATATTTTCTGTGTGGCAATTTCATCGTGTGCGCCCTTTAATGCTTTAAACAGTCTAGTCAACTTCCCAGGAAAGCCGTTTTTGTCCATGATTCTTCATAGCTCTGTGTGGTCAATACTGTCGTATGCCGATTTGAAGTCGATGAACAGGTGATGCGTTGGGACTTGGTATTCACGGCATTTCTGGAGGATTTGTCGTACGGTGAAGATCTGGTTTGTTGTCGACCGGCCGCCTATGAAGCCGGCTCGATAACTTCCCACGAACTCATTCGTTTTAGGTGACAGACGACGGAAGATAATCTGGGATTACACTTTGTAGGCAGCATTCAAAATGGTGATCGCTCTGAAGTTCTCAAATTCCAAATGGTCGCCTTTTTGTGAATGGGACAGTTTCTTCCACTTCTACGGTAGCTGTTCGGTTTCCCAGATCCTGACTATCAGCCGGTGCAGACAGGTGGCCAACATTTCTGGGCCCATCTTGATGAGTTCAGCTGCGATACCATCCTTACCAGCTGCTTTGTTGGTTTTGAGCTGGTGAATGGCATCCTTAACTTTCCTCAGCGTGGGAGTCGGTTCATTTCCGTCCTCCGCTACACTGGCCATTCAGGTGCAGATCGAAGTGCTGCTTTCACCTTTCGATCACCTCACGTCCGTCCATCAAGAGGCTTCCTTCCTTATCTTCGAAAAAGGCGAGTAACGTTTCACGTTCTGTCAGGTCCCTTGCTGCAGCATTACCGCCGCGCTGCGTTCTTCTTCTCCAAAACCGTTCTGCACTTTTTGTTGAGCTATTCGTTCCGTCGATTCTGTTCCACGTACCTGATGGTGCTCTCGGTTGCGTCGTTGATAGCTGCTTTCCTCGTACTCCATCAGTCATCTAGAGGGGCCTCATCGAGCTCGCCCTTGTCTGGCAACGCGGCCTCGAGATTCTGCGCGTATACTGAGGCGACATCCGGTCGGTTTAGTCGCTTTAGGTTGTGCCGTGGCGGTTTCCGGTACCGTACATTGTTGATAACAGAGAGTTTTGGGCGCAGTTTGGCCATCACTAGGTAGTGGTCGGAGTCGATGTTGGCGCCACGATAGGTCCTGATGTCGATAATGTCGGAGAAGTGTCGTCCGTCGAAGAAGTGCCGTACGTGAATTTTTATCAAATCCACATCAAATGTGCATCAAATGCACATTTTGGGCCTGGATGTTGATGTCAAATATGTCGACCTGTCCAAAAAGGAACAACTGAGCGAGGAGTTTCTCAAGGTGAGTTGTGGGTTATCGTCAAAATGGATACGCCAATTTCGTAACTCGTTACCGTTTTCAGTTGAATCCATTCCACACGGTTCCAACGTTGGTGGACAACGGTGTTCCGGTGTACGACAGCCATGCCATTCTGATCTATCTGGTGTCCAAGTATGGAGAGGATGCAAAGGATCTCTACCCCGAAGATCCGGTCGTTCGAGCTCGCGTCATCGCTTGGCTTCACTTCGACTCCGGAGTTTTGTTTCCCCGACTACGTGGAGCTCTGGAGCCTGTGTTCTACTTTGGAATGAAGGAGATTCCCCGAGAACGGATGGATGCTATTGAACAGGCGTACAATCTGTTCGAGGGAGCTCTGAGGGGTGATTTCCTGGTGGGAGGTTCCTTGACGTTGGCGGATATCAGCGTGACCACTACTTTGGTGTCCTTGAACGGGACAGCAGCGATGACTGAGTCCAAATATCCGAAAAGCTGCGCTTTTCTGAAACGAATGGAACAGACGATGCCTTGCTACAAGGAGTACAACGCTGATATTTTAGAAGAAACCAAGGCACTGATAAAAGAGAAGCTGGAGGAAAATAAGTAGGAAATAAATAAGTTTATTTCGAACAGTTCATCAAACCTATGTTTTTACTATCTCATTTTTAACGCTTCCTATTTCTTAGAACCATTCGTCTCCATGATGGTTTGTATAATTTTCGGTAGCTCCACAGCCCCACGTCCGTTCACCTCCTCGAAGTACGGTAGTGTCTTCAAGCGATCCAACCAGGCGTAGATCTTCGGATACTTTTGCTCGTCCATTGGAATTAAACCCATCGCCGTCGAGACAGTTGCACCGCAGCTGAAGTCCGCAATGGTCAGCGAGCTGCCGGATATGTAGCTATCCGTGAGGGTGTCCTCCAGCAGTTGGTAGGCCGTGTCCATGTAGGCAGCCTTTTCCGCTGGAATGTCGCTTCCGCCCAGAAGGATTGGTTCCTTAAATTTAAAATGAGTCAAGCTACGCACAGGTCTATAAAGCTGGAAGGAGCTTCCAGCATAGCTCTGGCACTAAATACTTACGGTGACAAAGCGCAATCGAGCAAACAGCACTCCACAATTGAAGCATAACGCAGCGTCAACTTTGGCCTTCTTGGCCAAATCCTTCGGATACAGACTGTCGTCCTTTCCGTACTTGGACACCAGATAGATCATGATGGCATGACTATCATTTATAATGGCTCCACCATCATTCAGCACTGGGATTGTATGCCGAGGGTTTATCTATATATAAAAAAAAACAATTCCAAATACTGAACACTTAGAGTACCAGAGAAACTTTTAGAAGTAGGTACCTTGAGAAATCCCGGCTCAAGATGGTCTCCTTGGAGAAGATTCATTTCTTTACGTTCCAGCTCGATTCCGAGAGCTGTCGCGCAGAGATCCACGGCTCGAGAAGGTGGACTCAGGTAATGGGTGTAGACGATGGGTTTGCTCATTGTCGTTACGGGTTAAGGATTTTCCTGGCTTCTTGTGGTCTTCCACCCAACACACTGTGTTCAGAATGATGAATACTATGTGTTATGCCAGGCTATTTAATATGTTTGATTTTTCCGTTCTAACAAATGACCAAAGGGAATATGTAAAAACGCTTCAACGATTCATGAGAAATGGCACAATAGTTTGCGATGAGCGTCAATGACGCTTTTTCATGCAGGCGTGGATGCCCAAGGCTATGTGTACCCCCATCGATTGAATCAGAACACGTAATTATCGAAACCACATTATAATGGCAAAATGTTATTGTGACCATAACAAATTGCAAATGCTCCATAGAAAATCAAAAAGCGCTCCATAAAGAATGAACATATGTTCCATGAAAATGTGCAATGTTACCCATAAATAATTGAAAACGTTCCATACTTTATAGAAAATGTACCCGTAAAACATAAAATTTTCTCATTAAAAGTGAAATTTTGTACTAATAAATAATACTGCATGCTCTATACTAAAATACAAATGCTCCATAATAAAATGCAAATGCTCCATAGAAAATTTAAATTGTACCCATAGTAAATTGAATATTGTACCATAAAAAATTTAAATTGCACCAGAGGAAATAGATAAATGCTCCATAAGTATTATCAAACGCACCATATGAAATGTGATTTGCTCAAAAAAAAAAAATTAAAATTCGCCATAACTTTAAACATCTGCACCACTAAAGTGGTGCTATGTAAAGCGGTTCAGCACTGCCGAATTTAAATTACGACAATATGCTATGTATGGAGAATTTTCAATTTTTCATGGAGCAATTCATATTTTGTATGCTGCAATTTGTCATATTTTGTATAAGCATTTGTCTATTTTCTATGGTGCAATTTCATTTTTTTATGGTGCAATTTTATTTTTCTATGGAGCAATATTCAATTTACTATGGGTACAATTTTAATTTTCTATGGAACATTTGCATTTTATTATGGATCATTTGTATTTTAGTATGGAGCATTTCAGTATTATTTATTGGTACAAAATAGCACTTTTAATGAGAAAATTTCATGTTTTACCGGTACCGTAATCTGGGGGGAAGTTGATCACTTTCCCTCTGTTCTTTTCAATAAAATCAAGCACAATGCACATGACTCCAAACAAATATTTTTAAAACATGTACTGAGTGGACCTGTATCAAGTTCCGTAAACGAAATTCTTACAAGAAATTGCTAAATTTTATAAAAAATGCTCAAGTGGCCAAATTTGGAAACTTTCAATCCGGGGTGAAGTTGATCAACCAATGATATAACATTCTAAGAATGGAAAATTATTGAACAAACTAAATTTGATGATGCTGAATCTGAATAAGTTTTTGAAATTCTTATAACTGGTGTATGTTAAAAATAAAATAAAGTTAAGTAGGTTACAAAATGACCCAAATTAAACGCCTAAAGGTATGCAATTGCCTAAAAAAATCGTCTTACTTTCGCAAAAACATGCTTTTTTTAGATAATACTTATATGTTAACATCAATTTTAACTCAAAGCTATGTTCAATAAACCTACCATGAATAAATAAAAGTGTTTTGAGAGTCATCTGATATACAAGGCGTTGCTGGGAGGCGATTTTTTAAAGGGCAGTCTTCTCACCGAGTTTCAATATACATCCAAAAAACTCGATATTTCTATGTAAAATCTGTCACAATTGCCATAAAATCCTTCAAAAATTCTTCAAACATATTCAAACAATCGATTTACATCAAAAGTTCTTTCATTTAAAAAAATGTGGCGTCCTCAGCGGTTGCAGGACGTGGATCCCATTGTGATCAACTTCACCCCGCTGATCAACTATCCCCCAGATTACGGTACATTTTTTATGAAATATGGAATGTTTTCAATCACGCAGAAAAATAAATTGTAAACACAATTAAATTCTAGTTCAAATCAACCGATTTTCAGTTTACTATAGCGACAAACTGATTTCTAGATTAAACTGAACTGTTCTATTGTTTGATAATACACATATTTTCATTTGTCGAAATTTTTGACAGTTTGTTAAAGCAAACAGAGATATGGTTTTTTCAACATTTGCCACTAACAAACCCGGAATGTGATTGTGTTGGTGACGGCAGCAACTGCGACAGCTCGGAAATCTATTTTTAGACCGTCGGTAAGCGGATGGGGAGGAGAACGACTAAAAAAAGACAAAAAAGGCGAAACCGATCAACTTTTTGTGGATGCCGTCGTGAGTACCTACCTGCGCGTTAACCTGCTAAAGCTGCACTTGGAAGTTGGCGTGATGGATTTGCTGCACCTTCTTCGTTGTAGCGATGTTGGGGTAAGCATTTTATAGATGTGTGAGTGCTTTCGGACCATGTTTATGGTTTTTATTTTGCTGAAACAAATGAAATTTTTGACATTATTTGAAATGATGGTAATCGATGGTTTTTATCGATAAACTTTAAATGAAAACAATTAAATATAACTTTGGAATAAGTAAATTCTCAGTTTGAAAATCAACGATGCGTTTTATTGTTTTAAACAAGCGCCATTTTTCTGCGTAATTATTTATGGATAACATTGCACATTTTCATGGAACATATGTTCATTCGTTATGGAGCGCTTTTTGATTTTCTATGGAGCGTTCCTGTTTGTTTATGGGTGCCATAAATAGGCTGCCCATTATAATGTCATTATCAGTCAACGTATCCTCTACTTTTCCGATGTAAAACGTGCAAAACACTTTTGGGGTTATGCTATTTTAATGAATACATCCTCAAGATTTAAATTATTATTTTGAAACTTCGGGAAACTGCAAATTATTAGCTGATTATGTATAATTCTTGTAGTTTACCTGCATATTATTTTATCCTTTTTACCTAGTTTATGCAGTGATTACCTTTTTTAAGTTATTATTCATTTGTACTTTAACTTACTTGCTAATTCTGATTACCGTAAACCGGGGTCAAATTGATTGCCAGGGTAAATTTCTCCCATTAGATTGAACATTCTTCAAATGGTCTGCTAACAATACCGAAGGTCAATTTGTCCTCGTTAACGGTGAAATGTGGCAGGTTCTACTACTTGTGTATGAATTTTTAAGTCTAGGTCCGAGGTGATAATTGGCTAAACTATGCTGCATAATACAACAAGCGAATTGACGGTTTCAAACAAAATTGCTAACTTTGAGGTGCTATTACTAGCCTTGCCATTGCTTTGATGAAATATGCTTGATTCTGGGGATTACAAATTGTTTCTTATGGTGTGGACATGACAAGGCAACGGAAATGAGACAAATTGATACCAGTAAACAAACCTTAGATTTATAAGGCATAGAAAAATTCATCCTTTTTCAAGTTTATCTCTTTGGAAAACATGTGCACTATAATAGTGGTGCATATCGGAAAAAGACTAGGAAAATTGTTATGTTTCGTTACAGTAGTAGGGTTTCTGTACCAGTTATCGCACTACCTAAGAAAAACTATTTCTACAAAAAGAAGAAAAAGACCGTCGAATGTCATCGATATGTCAAATGATTGATTAGTTTTCATACTTTTCAGGAAAAATATAGAAACGGGTCCAAAACTACTTTTAGCATTTATTACGGCGTGTGCCAATGATAGGAACCCTGTACCAGTTATGGACACATTTGTTAATTTGGGTTCCACTTCGCACTATTTGCATGCATTCCTTATGGGATTAGCCATAACTGGTACACTATGGCGAAATAGGGTGCAAGGAAGCAGAAAAGTTAAGGAAAATGAATTATTTCTGTCACAATTTGCGCAAATTGTAAAGTTTTAAGGATTGCAGCCACATTTTGTGATCGTGATCAGTTGTTTCTTCTTTATTTGCATCATTAAAGGTTGAAAATCAACTATGGCGAATTTGAGGTACTATAGCCATAACTGGTACACTGAGCTATTATCTCATTATAGATAGGTCACCGAAAGATTTGTAGGAAATCATGGTTTGCCCATACAAAAATTTTCGGTCAGACCCCCCCTCCCCCCAAAAAGTCTACGTGGTTTATGAACGGCCCCTAACAAAGTCTTACATGGCTGGTAAATTTACTAGATTTTTTTTTGTTCTTAATTTCCATCTCAAAGAACCACTCCAATTAAAAATAAATGATCCACCCTAATTAAATATATTTAATATTGAAAATGACTTACGGTTATATAAAAGATTTTTTTAATAATATAATCTTATTTTTTTAATATTTTCTACAAAAAGGACCACCCTAAAGCAAAATAAATGAACCACCCTAACGAAATATGACATATAGTATGCTAGCAGTTGCCAACGATGATATAAGACACGTTCCAATACTATTGCCATGAATATTTCAGCAACTATATTCAAATCCTCTGTTTCAAATACATTTCACTCCCCCAATTCAAAAATTTTCCAAGTCCAAAAAGTATTTTTTTTTCAAAAAAACATTTTTTTGAGAATACACTAGATCTCTACGTTTCATGCACTTTTAAGGCATTTGGCATAAAAAAAAAATCGATTTCGAAATTTTCATGTATCCCTATACATACTAAGTATAAGTCTTATACATGGATATTTTTCGTGTTTCAAAACAGCCAAACTTTGACCGCTTTGGGGCAACACTTAGCGAAGTCCGATTGAGCTGAAATTTTGCATGGGAACTTGTTTTGAGAAGACGAAACTTTTGAGCACTACCCGTTTTTGAAATTCGATGGTCAAATTTTTCCCATACATTCCATTGGCACCCTAGTGTTCACATTCGCCGTCGTACCAGTCGTTTCTGTGATTCTGAGTCGCGGAGCCTAGTGCTGCAACCGAGGTACTATCTATGGCGTATCGGATGTCCCTTCAGCCATCTTAAAGTGTAGCTGCGCCAAGCTGCTCTTCCGTTGGTAGGGCCACTGCTAACTGCTGCGCGTCGTCTTGAGCCACTTCTACGTTACGAACGCCACTCGACTTCGACGCGTGGTGATAACTGTCGAAAGTTTTGAGCGCATGCATACAGCGATTCAGTAGTGATCCGAATCTATATTCGGATTGCGGTATGTGCGGACATAGGTTATATCCGAGAAGAATTTACAGTCGATTAGAACGTGGTCGATTTGGTTTTCTGCTTGATGGTCGGTGATCTCTAGGTGGCTTTGTGGATATCTTTGCGAGGGAAGAAGGTGCTTCGGACTACCATACCACGGGAGGCTGCAAAGTTTACGCATCGCTGGCCGTTAACATTCGATACGGCGCGCAGGCTGTTTCGCCCGATTACCGGTCTGTACATTTCCTCCCTTCCTACCTGCGCGTTCATGTCGCCGACAACGATTTTCACGTCACCCATCGTCAACCATCATATGTTTGTTCTAACTGTGTGGGCAGTGGACGTTGATGATGCTGTAGTTGAAGAAACGGCCCCTAACTCTTAACATGCACATGCTTGCGTTGATCGGCTGCCACCCGATCACACGTTGTCGCATCTTGTCCAACACTATAAATCCTGTACCCAGTCCATTGGTTGTGCCACTGCTTTGGTAGAAGGTAGCCGCTCGATGCCCGCTTTTCCACACTTTCTGTCCAGTCCAACAAAGTTCCTGCAACGCCATGATGTCGAAGTTGCGGGTATGTAGTTCGTCGTAAATTATCCTGTCACATCCTGCGAAACCTAGTGACTTGCAATTCCACCCGAGCAGAGGAGAATATCAAACTCATAACAACAGAATCACATAACCTGTTTTTATATCACAATTTGTTATTACAAACTTATCAAAGTATTACTTTTTTATAACATGTTTTGTTGGGCAATCTCATTTTGTTATGATCAAGTTATTAAGATTCATCCACTTAATAACGTTTCAACAATATATTTTGTTGTAGACCAAGTTTTGTTATTATTGTATGTTGTCGCACATAAGGGCGAATCTATTAACTGGATTCTATCTGCTTCTTCTTCTTCTTTATGGCTTTACGTCCGCACTGGGACTTGGCCTGCCTCGCTTCAACTTAGTGTTCTGTTTGAGCACTTCCACAGTTATTAATTGAAGGGCTTTCTTTGCCTGCCATTGCATGAATTTGTATATTGTGAGGCAAGTACAATGATACACTATGCCCAGGGAGTCGAGAAAATTTTCCCGACCGGAACGGGAATCGAACCCGCCGTCTCCGGATTGGCGATCCATAGCCTTAACCACTAGGCTAACTGGAAACCCCTATCTCCTATGGATTCTATCTGCTATGGGGGTTTTATAGACATTACAGTGAATGTAACAAAGGAATGTAGGAACAAGGCAATTTACATACAAGCATACATGAATATACGGAGAATCGCGCCAAATCTGCACTGCTGCAATTATGCCGAAGTTGCTACCAATATTCTACAGTGAGGCTTTCCTATTCCGATTAAGGCGTAAACATTGTACTTGTAAAAATGTACAAATGTGTGATGAACTATAACACAACAACAACAAGTTTTTCATATTCACTGCAAAATTCATTGTTATGAAGTTGTTATTGAATCTAAACATGTTATTAAATTGGTCTTCCTGGAACATTTTTTTTTTTGTTATGATTTATGTTATTTTGCCGCTTATGACAGACAAGTTTATAACATAATAAGGTATGTTAATAACACAAAAATATCTGATTCCATTATACAGTTATTATGCCAAAATAACATATTTTATTATACTGTTGATATTTTCTTCTGCTCGGGGTGGTTCCAAGTTTCCAATCGTAGTCCTTATTTCGTCGCGTGGGTCTTTGCCGATTGTATCGAGTTGTGTTTTCTCTCGCAATGGGGATTTTTACGGGTGGCTTATTGGGCCTACGCCAACACTCCTGTATCGCCGGAGGGCCATCGTGCCAGTTCTGTTTAACGTCACAACCAATACTGGGACAACCGCGCTGATGGGACTACCACCTTGGATCTAGCTGGGCGTGGTGCAGCGTTTCTTACTCAGCCGCTGGATGCCAGAACAGACGCTGTTTGAGCCGCACCTCCTTGGTGAACAGACGCTCGGATCGTACCATAACTGGTACACTTCCCCTGGCCTTTTTCGTACACATCGATGCAAGCTGATTCATTTCGCACTAAATTTGTTTCTCTCCTGATTCGCTTCGGTGGCGAGCCGTTCGTGTTGCGTTCGGTCTTAGTGCGCCGTGCTCTCACTCAGTATTGGGTTGTTGGCGTTCTTTTTACTATTTTGCATCGCCGGCATTCGGGTGAGCGAATGAGTTTTCCCATGCTTGGTCGAGTCAAATGGTAATCAAAGCCTAATGTATTAGTGATACATTTGCAAAATTTCATTAAATTTGGTTAATTTAACCCTAACATATATTTAGTTGTTAAATGACCTGCAGTGAAACTAGGAGTATTTTACTAGAAACATTTCAAACTCACGTAGAGTTTGTCACGTACAAATAAAGCCCAAATTTCTACCAATTATAGCTACCTAGTTGGGAAACTTGCAGTGAAAATTTTTGATGCACTTAGTAAGAAGTTACAGCTTGTTTAAAATTTTCTAGCTAATAGTTAAAGTTTCTGTTCTTGTAAATTTGTTACTGGTTCCACCTAATGAACTAAATAATAATTCAACTGAGAGTTTTTGATCTTCGCAACATTTTTATCTAAGACACCATATTTCTAAATAATCAGGATCCTGAGATATGTATAATTTAAAATTTGTTTTCACTCCAGCGCCGCCTAGCGGTAGAATTTCGAATCATACGGTTCATTCTCGACAAAGTTGTTTGGTTGGTAAAGGACTTACAGATGATGGTACGTATAATTCGCAATTCTACCGCTAGCGCCGCCTAGTGCAAATAAATTTCAAATTATCTCAGAATCCTGATTATTTAGAAATATGGTGTCTTGGGCAAAGATGTGTGATTGTTTGATTCGAGTAGGGAATCGCGCTACTTGGGCGGTGGCTTCTATATTCGTCTGTTTTCCACTATAACTCAGTCAATCTTGAACCAATTGACACAATTCTTGGAATGCGGTGAGATAGGTATAGTATCTATCCGTGTACAAAATTTCAAGTCAATCGGTTCAAAATTGACCGAGTTACAGTGGAAAACAGACGAAAATAACAGACGAAGAAAACCACCGCCCAAGTAGCGCGATACCCTATCTGTCATTAGGCGGCGCAATGTGCAATTTTGCATGAGCATTAGCGTGTCCCAAAATTGCACATGATCAAGAAGCTTGGGGGCTCACCCTGCAAATGATAAATAAGGGTGTTAGAAACAAACATTTGTATGGCGGCAACTTTCAGAAATGATGTTTAGAGGTCGCCCCGGCGAGATTTTTGAAAAATAGCATAGCATAGCATAGCATAGCATGAATACTTGCACAAATCTTGGATGGAGTTGCAAAGTTGAATATTTCCATTGACATTGCTGATGTCGCTACTATCTACAATGTCATAGATTCACTCAGCTCCACACACCTGGCCAAGTCCTTGCAAGCATTTATAAATCCCTTCATCAACTTAGAAAGAGCCCAGAACTGAAGCATCTTCCAATAGATGAAAGGATGTTGAAAATAGCGAATTTTCAACTTATATGCAGTTATAAAGTAAATATACTGAAATAGAAATATTTTTAAATAAATAATA
Source organism: Aedes albopictus (assembly GCF_035046485.1). Classification (NCBI taxonomy): domain Eukaryota; kingdom Metazoa; phylum Arthropoda; class Insecta; order Diptera; family Culicidae; genus Aedes; species Aedes albopictus. The sequence goes on from NC_085137.1 coordinate 130,995,484, forward strand.
TTGGAAAGATCTCACCAATTGTTGTGGGGTTTTTTGTGGTTCAATGCCGATCATCTAATTGTCTTGATTAATGTTCTTCTCTGTAAAGAACAACACAATACTCAGCAAAGAACAACACAATACTGAACACTAAACACCCGCGCATCTATTGTTTTGATTTTCACTCGAGACAATAGCGAACGCGATCGATTATGCTGCCATACTCACCCCTACAGGAGTGATGCATGCACAGCCAAGAACATCACCGCCCCGGCGAGATTTTTGAAAAATGACCATAAATTTTATACAAATATTTTTTACCGTTCAAAAATTGGCAATACCCACCATTTTTATATTTTTTAAACCTCGTTAATACAGACAAAAAAAAATATATTTTTTACAGCTTGATATAGATTCAAACTACTTGGGAAAAATAATTAACGACATGTTTTGCAGGTTACTTTTTGGTACTATTTTTTTAAACTAACTACAATTTGTAATTTTTTTATGTGCTATGCATTTTACCCATCATAAAAACTATCTCAACCTAATGCTTATTAAAAACAATTTCCATAAAAAGATATGAAATTTTATGAGGAAAAACTTTGCCGAAGACAGGATGGCATTTTTTTATTCGCTTTAGAGTTATTCACGATTTACTATTTAGTGAAATTTGATTTTTTAGGCATTTTTCTAAAAATGTCACATAAGAACTTCCCAAAAAACACATACAAAGTAAAAAATCACGTATGCTCAACAAGTTTTTGTCTTGAATGTGTTTAGGAATTATGGTGACTTCATTTATTGAATTTTTCCTTCCGTTGACAAATCCATTTTCTTTGATATAGAAAAGTAGGTAATTGGTACATTTTTGGGGCTTGGTTTGTTGGCTCAAAGTTGGAGTGCTTCTAGTATAATAATTCTAATTCTATTACCGTTTATTAAACTGCTATATCTCAGGATTGAAGAAACCGAATGAAAAAAAAAGTTGTGCATAAATCACTAAAATATTGTTGGAAATGCTTTGACATCCATGTGCACAGCAGAACATATGCTCGATGAACAAATTGAGATTTGAATTATGAAAAGAAATCCACGTACTCCGGTGAGACTCGAACTCTCGACTCCCAATTCGCTAGACGGGCGCTTCTAATCCTTCAAGCTACGGAGTCACTCGACTATTTCCGTCGCCAGCAGGCCTAGAATTGAACTCGATTCCACAGTCGCACATGATTATCTTCTTTTCACAATCCAAACCTCCTTCGGATGGTATTAGATCTAACACATACACTGTTGTGCACATGTGTGTCAAAGCGGGAGAGGAAATTATTATTATTATTATTATTATTATTATTATTATTATTATTATTATTATTATTATCATTATTATTATTTTAATTGTCAAGAGCTTCAGACACCGTCTCCCAATCACTTATTGGTATGACAATTAGTGTGAGCAGTCGGACTCTCGACGGGTCGGTCCTCGGCCGACCGACTACGGTAAGGGTGACCGTACTACCTTACAAATGTCAATTTCTTGATTTGAGAAATGTAATAATTATTTGTGTAAGCTAAATGCTTTGCAGCTCTGGAACTGTCTAGTTTGACTACTCCAATGCTGTATCAGTCCTACAAATTACGCCTACAGTATCTCTGAAGAAGTTTTTGAGAAAATATCTAGTGAAGTTTTTTATGTAAAAATCTATAGAGGAAAATCTGAAAATCCCCTGGGAAATTCTTGGAGAAATCCTAGCAGTAAATTTTGAAACCTTTTTCGGAAAAGCCATGGGCTGAATTCCTAGAAAAGTTTATATTAAGTAATATCTAAGAAAATTCCTGAAGAAATCCCTACATGAAATCCCTAAAGGAGTTTGTGGAAACTTTTCAAAAGAAATCCGTGGAGAAGTTTTATTTGAGAAATTCTTATTTATTGAATCGCTGATAGCACTTCTGACAGTATTCCTGTAGCAATTTGTTCCTTGAAGAATTCTTGTAGAAATAATAAAAAAACGCTTAGATTAGATTAGATTAGATTTCTGAATAAATTCCTCAAAGAATCCGCAGAGAAGTTTTTAAAGTTATCATTAGATGAAATGCCAGAGTAATTTCTGGAGAAAAAACATGAAGAAATATCTTGAGAAAATCCTGAAGGAATCTCTGTATGCACTCCTGGAGGAGTCTCCGGAGTAATTCTTGCAGTATTTCCTGGATGAATCCCTCCCGGCGGAAATTTTGAATGGAATTCTCAGTGCAATTCCTAAACAAATCTCTGGTGGACTGCCTAAAGAAATACCTTTACGAATTTGTGGAAGATTCTTCAAAGCAACCATCAAAAGAGATTACAGTCAGGTTTTTTTACGCGGGGGAAACGTACCGCGAAAAAAAAACTCAGTTCAAAATTCGAAAAACCGCGTAAAAAAAGTCTCACCATTTCTCGACGAATCATGCAAAAACAAGACTATGATTTTTTTTATATAGAGTTTTCATTTACGCGGCCGCGTAAATGAAACCGCGTAAAAAAGACCTGACTGTATGAAAGAATCTATAAAAAAAATAAAATGATCCCTAGAGCAATTTGTGAAGGAATACCTGTAGAAGTCTTCGAAGGGTTTCGTAACCGAATTACTAGATGAACTTTGGAAGTGTTTCCTGGCGGAGTTTGAGGAGGAACACATGAAATAGACGTAAAATCTTAAAATATTTTTAGACAAAATAAGTTTAATTTGCAAATTGAGAGATAAATTTGTGGAAAATATATCACTTGTTTTGGTGGGATTCGAACCCATGACTCCAAGCCCGGCGCATTAACCAACCAAGCCACAGAACAAGTTACAATTCTGCGGAATAGAAAGTCAAACTGGATTCGAGGCACCACCGGGTGCGCCTTTCACAACTCTATCTCTCCTTCGGCTCTTAGATGTCGACTTCAAACCTTGGTAAATTTCTGAAGGTATCTCATAAAGAATTTCTGAAGAAATCTTCATCGAAATTTCTTAAGAAATCTCTTGAGAAAACCGAAAGAATTCCTAAAGGAGTCTGTGGAAGATTTTCTGGAGAAATCCATTGAGACATTTTTGGAAGATTACTGAACATTTGATTTTTTGAAGGGATCGTTGGAAGAATCTCCGAAGATATCCAGAGTTGATTTCCTGAAAGAGTTCTCGTACGGAATTTTGAATGAATGTAAGGAGGAGTTTCTGAGGAAACTCATGAAAGCTTTTCTAATGGAGTTCTTGAAGAAATTTTTGGAGCATCATCTAGAGGGAATTCTAAACGAAATTCTAGAGCAATTTCTGAAGAAGTCCATGGCAGATATTCTAAACAAAACTTTTGAAAGGAATCCGTAGAAGACTGTGCAAAAGGGATCTCATAACTTCCGGTAATGAAAAAAGTCGTAATGCATTCTGACTAGGCATATTGTTTCTTCTCGCCTGGTGGAATAGAAATTATTTGAAGGATTTCAACAGAAGTTTTTTGATGGCACGGTTGTTATATTCCAAAGGTGACTGTCACAATGGCTTCGTACAACGGATCTTCAGATTTGTGCTCACGAATACGTTAGGCAAAATGAAACATTTAAAAAGTGGACATAAGGAACTTTTTCCTTAAGGGATGGCAGCCCATTGAATATATGAAAGTACCCCAGTCAACCAGTGATCGTATAAAATGTTACATAAGATGTAAAAGTGGAGGCGATATGCGTGCATTTTACATGCGCCTAAATGGAGGCATGCACGCATATGACCTCCACTTTATCATCTTATACAATATCTTATACGATTACTGGTTATCTGGGACTCCATCAAAAAGGAACCATGATCCAATAAAGTTAACAAAATTCGCCATAGATAAGACAAAAATTGTACCGGTAAACCAACAAATTTCTGGCTGAAATTGAAAGATTGTATCAATATGTAATGGCATGGTGTGACATAAACTCCAGACAGATTTTTAGGCCTGAGATAGTTGATCTCGGGACCCATGCTTTGCTTCTTTCAATAAGAACTCACTTTTGAGCTTCGCTCTAAGGTAGAAATTTATAATCGTATGCCTTCTCTATGGATCTTGCTATGGATATTTATAAAACTCTTTATATACAAGTAAGGACTGTTCATTTTATGAAGAGGACAACTTTGCAAGGCTATAAAAAGAAAACGCGTAGTTCAAATTTGAGCAGCCTTGGTTAGTTGTTCAGTACATTATAGTAGCAGATAATAACCATAAATAAATTGGGTTAAAATTATTGAACTTCATAGAAATGTGGCAAAGTGTTTCGAGAGATCATTTTTTCAATTCCCAGATAAACATAAACAAGATAAAGATAAACACAAAATTTCTGTAAAACATCGGTGCATCGTTTTTAATTGCATAAAAGTGTTTGCCATGCTGCAGCAGTTTGAGTGATACATATTCTGGCAAAATATAAACCTAATCGGAATAATGGTTGTTGAGATATCAAAGTTACAAGTTGGACTCGATTTTCAGAATAAAATTTATTAGTTAAACAAAGATGTATAAAAATATTAAATTTTGAATGTTTTCAATGGATCTAGTCGAAAGTACTAATAATGCAATTTCAAATGCAGAAAACCGCTTCTTGATAGCATTGTTGGCTTGGTTACTGTGCTTCATGGCAGTTACCGGAGATAAAACCGCTTCGTTCTTTGAAGGTTCTTCTAAATAACGATGTACTCTATTGCAAATACAACTTAACAATGATGTCGAAAATAAAAATTAACATGTAGTTATTTTCAAATAAGGTATATAATCACATAGGGTCAGACCTTGCTGAAAATAAATAATAATAAGCTTCTCTAGAATCAAAAACTTGAATTTATGGAGCAAAAAGTATGCAATTTTTAATTATGGCCATCATTAAGTATTAAATTTATGATGAAGAATGTACTTTAAAGCATATTTTTCTTCGGTATCATTTAGAATGCGATTCTCTTCTATACTGGACAAATTTTGAACTGATTCCGTAGTGTTATTGCATCACTGGACTTAAATAAGTATTTTTTATCAATTGCATTGATAACAAGGCAACTCACTATATCAAGCTGTATAATGCTTGGTGCATTATTACTGACCAACTATTACACTCTACCTTTAGAAGAATAGTATTAGATCCCAACACATTGAAAAGTTCATGAAAATTTTAAAGTTATATATGTGGAAAGTTGTGTAGAATTTTGAGAAATGGGGTTTTATTGAGTTTAAACGAAAACCGCTTCAGTTCCATAACTAAGGACAATTTGTATAATGTTATATTTTTCCTACACTGTAGAATAGCTATGGAAATTTATGCAAAAAACCGATAATGATTTTATTTAAAAATAAAAAAGATATCACACAAATAAGGTGTCCTCTTTATAAAATGAACAGTCCTTATTGTTATGGTAAAATCAGAGCTGGTCACCCAAGGTTTCCAAATTACAGCGCCCCATATCCTGTACGCCCCCAAGGAAATTACTTCAATATTGCTCCTTATCCGCGGAACATTATTATTTTTTTTCTTTTTTTTTTGCTGCTATCATCAAGCAGCTCAAAACTCAAGATTGTTTTTTTTTTTAAATAGAGTCTATCTCTTGGAGTTGCTTAGATTTCCCTACAGAAATTTTTCCAATTATTTCTGATAGAATTCTGAAGCTTTTTTCCAGCAAGAAGGAGGAATTATTCCTCCGAAAAAACCTTCAGGAGTTTCTTTGCAATTTCGTACAGGATGTTTTTCTAGTTTTTTTTCTCAGGAATTCCGTAAGAAATTTATCCAACAATTCTTTGTGATATTGTTTCTGGCGTTTCTCCAGCTTTAACCTTGGCTTTAACCCGGCCATTCCTTCAAAAAAAAAAGAATTCCGGAAAAAATCCTTAACATTTTGCAGAGAAGTTCCTCTAGTCAATCCTTCAGCAGTTTCATCATAGACAACACAAATTATTTTTTCAGTAATTCCTCTAAAACTTCTTGCAGGAAATTCTCCAGAAGTTCCTCCGAGTATTCATCCCGAATTTTTCCAGCGATTCTTTCTGAAATACAGTTTTTTTTATAGGAATGCTCTCTTAAATTTTTGTAGGTGCTCCTCGAGAGGTTTTGTTTTGCTGGATTATTTACGGAGATTATCTCATACATTACTTCACAAAATTCTCTAGAAAATTCTTAACAGATTCTTCCAAAAGTTCCTCAGTTTCTCAGAAGTTTATCTCGTATTCCTTCAGGAACATTCTCTTGGGATTTATTGATTTCATTGATTTTTTCAGAATTTCCGGGGACGCTTTAGGAATGCCTTCACAGATGTTTTCAGGGATTTTTTCAGAAATTACTTCCTGATTTATTCCTTGGGAGGGACATCTAAAGAAATTATTCATAGAATTACTACAGAGCCTTCACTAGATTTCCGGGCATTCCTTTAGAGATTCCTTAGAAAAATTCAATTTCTTAAGAAATGAGTTTTAGTGATTCCTTCAAGGATTCTTCCAAATTTGCTTAGAATTTCTGCAAGGTTTCTTCTGAAAATTCCTCAATGTTTCAGGGATTTTTGTCCTCTTCTACCTTCAGACAATTTGCAAGAAATTCTTCTATGAACTCCTCCAGAAGTATCTCCGGCAGTTAATCCAGGGATTGCTTCAGGACATATCCGGGATTCTTGGAAATATATTCAGGGAGATATTTAAGAATTCCTCAAATACCTTTGCTTGCAGTTTATGCTCGGATTCATGCAGACATTATTTCAAGGATTCCTTCAGGAGTTTTTCCGAGATTTACTTCAGAAATTCCTCAAGAGTGTCCATTAGAAATCTATTCAGAGATTTTCTCAGAAACTCTTCCTGGAATTTCTCCTTGATTTCCTCCAAAAGTTTCTCTTAAAATTTGTCTATGAATTCATCTAGAAGGAGTTCCTTCAGGTATTCCCCAGAGATTCCTACAGAAAAATGACTTTAGGTTTTTCTAGGAATTTCTTTAGAAAATCCTTCAGAGAATCCAAATGCTTCAGAGAATTTCTCCAGTATTTTTTGTATAATTTCATGAGGAACTCTAAAATCTAAAGGAATAAACAAATTCCTGGAGGAATTTCTGGAGGAATCACAGGTGATATTTCCGAATATACCACAGGAGCAGTGACAAATGAAACCTTCTAGAATTTTTTTCAGTAATCCCTGACGATTTTTTCCAAGGGACTATTATCATTATTATTAGCTTTATTTACGAGCCCTAGGCTGGTTCGCCTCGGAATACCAAGGGATTCCAGGAGAAGCCTCTGGAAGAATTTCCGAAAGAATCGCTGAAGAATTTCTGAAAATGCTCTAGATGAATTTCTATTGAAATCCCTTGCTGATATTTATGGAAAAATCCTTAAACTACTGAAGGAGTCTTTGGAAATATATCTGGGGGAATTCTTGAATTAGTTTCAGAGAGAATCCGTGGAGAAACTTCTGAAAAATCCTTGAAGGATTTTTTGAATAAACAGAATGACTAATTTCTGTAAAAAACTGTGGAGATATTCTTAAAAAAAAATCCCTGATCTGAAAGAATCTCAAGGAAATTCTCAAAGAAATCCAAGAAGGAGTTGCTGAAGAAATTGAGTAGTTCCTTTAGGAATTTATTTAAAAAAAGAGAAATTCCTGGAGGAATCCTCTATCAAAATTCACTCAAAATGGACTTCCTGAAAGGATGAAGTCGAGAAAGTTCTTTAGGAAATCCTGGAAGAATGCACAGTAGGGTGGCCCACACTTATATGAAAAACAAAAATTTCGAAAAATACCAAGTCTTACCTCCTAAATCAGTTGTGTTGGACTCCCAGAAGCTACGTTCAAAATTTGAGCAAAATCGGTTGAGCCTAAGGGGGCGCTCAAAACGCTTGAAGTTTGTATGGGAAAACTTGGCCAAATGTATGCAGAAATTTTAAGTTTTCGAATTTTGCCGCTAGGTGGCGCTGTAAGCGTTCAATAATCAAACCCTTTGGTATTATTGTAGGTGACTATATGCCAGAGAACTTTGTCGAAGACCGCGAAGTGATCCGACGGCTGTGAAAAAAGTTATACCCTAGGCAAAGTGAGGCAAAGTATTGAGATTCCATTATTGATATTATTCCTTTACATGTATTGGAAAAATAAAAATAAAGTTTATCCTCACTTTTCCTAGGGTATAACTTTTTTCACAGACGTTGGATCAACTTGCGGTCTTCGACAAAGTTGTTTGGCATATAGTCACCTACAATAATACCAAAGGGTTTGATTATTGAACGCTTACAGCGCCACCTAGCGGCAAAATTCGAAAACTTAAAATTTCTGCATACATTTGACCAAGTTTTCCCATACAAACTTCAAGCGTTTTGAGCGCCCCCTTAGGCTCAATCGATTTTGCTCAAATTTTGAACGTAGCTTCTGGGAGTCCAAAACAACTGATTGAGGAGGTAAGACTTAGCATTTTTCGAAATTTTTGTTTTTCATATAAGTGTGGGCCACCTTAATGCACAGGTATCAAGGTATCAGAAGGCCGGCTCCAGAGGCACGTTATCCTCCATTTGGGACATTTGTGCCATCGCCAAAATAACAGCCTTTTTCATCATCTACCTGAGGGAAAAGGAAGGAAAAAGGATTTGGATGGGGATAGGGACAGGTAGGGAAATAGGAAAAATACCCTGGAAGAGGGTACTAACGCACAAGCGTACCACAATGGGTTCAAACAGCGCCCTGAAAAGGGCACTGTAATAACGCATAAAGCGAAAGAGAGCCTATAGCTCTTTACCACAGCGGGTTAAGAACAACAGAATATCCTGAAGATTCAGGTTTCTGAAGTTAGTTTCACTTAATAAGTGTTTACCGAATACTCGGAAACGCAGTTGCGCGAAAACTGGACAGTTAGGGTAAAAGCACTAGACTTCGCCACTGCTCTAGTCTTCGCCCCCTCCATACAAATGCCATTTTTTATGTATGAAGTGGCGAAGATTAGAGCAGAATTTTAGGGGGGCGAAGTCTAGTGTTTTTACCCTACATATCAAATGATACGAAGTTCCATAATCGGATTCACAGCTATCACAGGCAAATGAATCAGCTTGCTGAATATTCGCCATGTGATAGCTGAGTCGGCAGTGGCCAGTCAATGCTTTGACCAGCATGCTGCAATTCTGCTTAGACAGATTAGTTAGATACTTCGCCACCCGTAGGGATGGCTCAGAACTATACAATTTGGTTTGACGACATGACTCCAAACTATTCCAATATTGTCTGTGTTGAGTGACAGCCCAGGTGTGAATCTGAAGCTTAATCCAACACTTCGATATCGGAATAGCTGGCTCAGGGCCAATGCAGTCATGTGATGCTCCAGAGCGAGCTAACTCATCAGCCAATTCATTTCCAGCGATGGAAGAATGACCAGGTACCCATAGAAGGTGAACAGCGTTTGCTGAATTCAGCTCCTCGATTTGAGTTCGACAAGCGATAACTATCTTCGACCTGGAGTTAGCCGAAGCAAGTGCTTTATTTGCAGCCTGGCTATCTGAACAGAAGTATATTACTTTGCCCATTACGTGCTGCTGAAGTGCTGATTGCACTCCGCACTAAGAGCAAAGATTTCGGCCTGAAAAACGGTGCAGTGTCTACCAAGTGAGTAAGACTGATACAGCCTTAGCTCACGAGAATAAACACCAGCACCTGCTCGACCTTCGAGAAGGGAGCCATCAGTGTAACATACGATGCCGTCCGAAATACTTCTTTCCAGATAACCAGATGTCCACTCTTCCCGGGAATGGAATTTCGTGGAAAATGTCCTATATGGAAAATTACAAGCAATTGTAAGATCACTTGGAGCAAGGACAATTTTGTCCCAATTCACCAAAAGTGAAAACAACGAGGTGTGTGTTGATGTGCGGTCCACAGGAGTTTGCTCTAGTAGACCGAGTACCCGTAACCGGTAAGTGCAAGAAAGTGCTTCTTGTTTGAGATGAATGTGTAGTGGGGCAACGTCAAAGAGAACTTCGAGCGCTGCCGTGGGAGTTGAAGAGAACGCTCCAGACATCGCCATTAAGCACATCCTTTGGAGATGGCCTAATTTTGATTGGACCATTCTCACTTCACCCTTTTGCCACCACACAAGACATCCATAAGCCAATATTGGCCGAACCACAGTTGTGTAAATCCATTTGATATACTTGGGTTTTAGACCCCAAGTTGTACCAAAAGTACGCCGGCATTGCCCGAAGGCCATACAAGCTTTCTTGATTCTGAACTCAATGTGCGGTGTCCAGGAAAGCTTGGAATCAAGAATGACTCCAACGTACTTTACCTGTTCAGTCACATCGATTTCAGAATCAAAGAGACGCAAAGGTCGAACGCCATTACGGTTTCGCCTTTCATTTCGTGAAAAGAACAATAGATGTTTTACTCGGATTAACCGAAAGGCCATATTGGCGACACCAACCCTCAACTACCTGAAGTGCGTTTTGCATCAGGTCGAAAAGGGTGGCAATACACATACCAACTAACAATGTTAGGTAGTCGTCGGCAAAACCATAAGTAGGAAAACCGCTATTATTGAGTTGCCTCAATAGCGTATCTGCTACGAGATTCCACAAAAGCGGTGATAAGACTCCCCCTTGGGGGCATCCACAAACACTCAATTCCCTAATCCCTGCTAGACGCAATGTCGAGAAGAGATATCGGTTTTTGAGCATTTGGTGAATCCAATTGGAAATCATTGGAGATATACCATGACTCCGTGCGGCTTCCAATATGGCATCGAAAGGCACGTTGTCAAAGGCACCCTCGATATCTAAAAAAACACCCAAACAAGATTGCTTTTGAGCGAATGCTTTCTCGATATCGTAAACAACCTTGTGTAAAAGAGTCACAGTGGACTTACCAGATTGGTAGGCATGTTGGTTCACATGAAGAGGCACGTTGGCCAGATGAACATCACGGATGTGATGATCCACAATGCGTTCTAAGCATTTCAGAAGAAAAGAGGTCAAACTGATAGGTCTGAAACTCTTTGCTTCTTCATACGACGCACGACCCACTTTCGGAATAAACTTTACAGTAATATCCCTCCAGGATTTGAGAATATACCCTGTAGCAAAACTGCAAACAAGTAGTTTTTTCAAAACATGTTTGAAATAATCAAATCCCTTCTGAAGCAAAATAGGATAAATCCCATCTGCCCGAGGAGATTTGAAAGGAGCAAAGCTATTAAGTGCCCACTCAATCGATTCTATAGTTACAATACTCCGAGCCGAAGCTAAAGAATCATAACTACAAGAAAAGACATCAGGATCATCCGAAGACGTAATATCCACACATCCAGGGAAGTGTGTGCTGAATAAGCATTCCAGAACTTCCTCATCAGAGGAAGTCAGATCGCCATTTGGCAAACGAAGTTCGTTCACCCGGAAATCCTTAGATTTCGCAAGGATTTTGTTTAACCGACTGACTTCACTCAAGCTGGAAACATTTGTACAAAGGTTTTTCCAGCCGGATCGTTCAGCAGACCGGAGAGCTTTCCTGTAGGCCTTGCGAGCCGACCTGAAAGCCTCCGAACCAGCCGAACGTCGTCTGTTCCAACTCTTTCTACATTGTTTCCTGAGTTTCGCCAGATCAGAGTTCCACCAAGGGGTTCCTCTTGTGATCTTCACAGATCGTAGAGGGCATGCTTCTTCAAAAGCTTCCATGATGAAGGTCGTTGTAGTATCAACGGCATCATCTAAATCACTTGGAGTGTCAATGGATGGTGAATATCCATGAAATTTGGCTGCAATCAAATCAGTATAAAGATCCCAGTTTGTTGACCGAGGATTCCTGAAACGCAATGTTTGCGAAGTAACATTTAAATGTTCAAAAAAGATATAGCGATGGTCAGATAAAGATTCTTCATCTGACACATGCCAATTGGTCAGCTCGTGACTAATTCTGCTAGAGCAAAGCGTTATATCTAACACTTCCTCTCTAGCAGATACCATGAAGGTTGGGCGGTTGCCTATGTTAAGTAATGCAAGATCTGTACTACTTAAGTACTCCATCAAACTGGAGCCTCTCAAGTTAATGTCTGAGCTGCCCCAGATGATATGGTGAGCATTAGCATCACTGCCAACAATTAGCGGAAGGCCTTTTGAAGTGCAGTATGCGATGACTTGTTTGAAAGCATCCGTAGGGGATGGTTCATCATGCGGTAAATACACAGAACAATAGACGTATTTCCTGTTGAGGTTTCCAACAGATACATCAATTGTGATAGCACATACATCTCTGGTGGTTAGTTCAGAGATGAGTGTAGCAACTATTGCGTTGTTGACAAGCACACAGGCTCGAGGCATGACACGCGAGTTTGCCATTTCATGTTTACTGAAAGTGGCAAACACCGGGTTCACAAGGTTTCCTAGATAGAAACTTCCCTTACGAAAGTAAGGTTCTTGTACCAAGGCCACTTGGGCTGTACCATTTTGCATAAGTCTGCAAAGATTGATCGTTGCTGTTCTTTTATGCTGAAGATTGATCTGAGCTATCCTAACCGTAGCCACTACCCAAACTAGGTAAGATTAAACTCTTCGCAACAGCAGCACAACAAAGAACAGCAACAATAAAACCAAAACGGTATCGATTGGAAAACGTCAAAGGCGAGGATACACAGAATACACTGTAAATCGCATAATGCGAAACCATATAGGTGAAAATTTAAACTAATTAACAACATCTTCATAATCCCGCCCTTATTTTGCCTCAAGTGAGACTAAAGAAGGGCAGCTGATTGTCTCGGAGAAACACAAGGTCCACTGCACCATTGCTCCGGTTAGCGCAGTAAGGGCTACATACTGTGGAGGGCGCCCTGGTACTCCACAGGCTCCGTTAGTGGTTAGGTTTTTATTAGACCCCCCTAGCCATTCATTCCTAGGCATGGTAAGCATAAAGCCGCATCACACCATGAATTAGGGGTCACCTGTTGGTGGATTCTTACCACCGGAACAGGCGGTCCGTAGTGTTATTCTTAGCCAATTGAGACAATCGCTACCGACACTACACAGCTATCTAGGCTGATCGAGAAAAGAAGTTAGTATTGATGATCAACTTCATACGGACTCGAACAGCCAGAAAACTTCTGAAAAATCCTTGAAGGATTTTTTGAATAAACAGAATGACTAATTTCTGTATAAAACTGTGGAGATATTCTTAAAAAAATCCCTAATCTGAAAGAATCTCAAGGAAATTCTCGAAAAAATCCAAGAAGGAGTTGCTGAAGAAATTGAGTAATTCCTTTAGGAATTTATTTAAAAAAAGAGAAATTCCTGGAGGAATCCTCTATCAAAATTCACTCAAAATGGACTTCCTGAAAGGATGAAGTCGAGAAAGTTCTTTAGGAAATCCTGGAAGAATGCACAGAGAAACACTTCTGTAAAATATGTAAACCTCATGAGAAATTTCCTAAGGAAATTATGTAGTGGTTTCTAGGGAAGTTTTCTAGAGCAATCTCGGAAATATTTCCGAGACAATACATGGAGAAACTCCTGAAAGAATCTCTGAATTTTTGCAACTTATTGAAGAATCCCAGTGGTCTCCAGTTAGCCTAGTGGTTAAGGCTACGAATCGCCAATCCGGAGATGGCGGGTACAATTCCTGTTCCGGTCGAGAACATTTTTTCGACTCCCTGGGCATAGTGTATCATAGTCACACAATGTAAAAATTCATGCAATGGCAGGCAAAGAAAGCCCTTCAATTAATAACTGTATAAGTGCTTAAAGAACACTAAGTTGAAGCGAGGCAGGCCAAATCCCAGTAGGGACGTAGAGCCATAAAGAAGAAGAAGAATACCTGAGTTAATCTTTGAAGGAACCGATGGAGGAATTCCTGATACAATCTTTGGTTATGAAGGAATTCCTGAAAACATTTTTGAAGGGGAAAGGTGTATATATATATATATATATATATATATCACGTCATGCTTTGATGAGGAAGGAAAGATCAGCAAAGTGAGACGATCCATACACAAATTTTAGAGGTCCTTTACTAAAAGTTTGCCATGGAGGGGATGAGAGGTTTGAAATGGACATTTTTTTCGTGATGCATTTTATCAATGGGCAATTTTAGAAGGAATCCATATAAAGAGAGAACTTCTGGAGAAATTTTTAAAGAAATCTCTGGAATCTCTGGAATCTGTTATCTTACGGCATCCCTGAAAAATATTTCTGTAAAAATATTTGGAAGATTTTTAAGAAAATTATGTAAGAACTTTTAAACTATTAATCTTCTCAGAAATATCGCTGTAAGAATGTCTGGAATCAATGGATCGTTTTCTGAAAGAATCTGCGGAGAAATTTCTGAAATAATCAATGGAGGAATTTCTTAAGCATGGAAGGTTTTCTAGAAAAAAAACTTGATAATAGAAATAGTCAAGCTGAAAGAAGAAATCTCTTTACTGCATCACTCGCTTGCACAATCCAACGCGTCTCGTGTTGAAACTAATAAAACCGTAGATCCAAATGAGCATCGTCCCCTTGCGGAATCATCGCTATTGTCAACGTCTGATGATCGAAATAACATGATGCACACTGGTCGTCGTTGCTCCGTAGTGGTAGAACAGAGGGATCCGAACGACAGATTCTGGCTCTTTTTCACAAGGGTGAAGAATTCCGTTACTGAGCAACAGATTCAGAACTTTGTTGCCGACACGCTAGGAACCGATGATGTGATGGTGAAGAAACTTGTTCCTGCTTGGAAAGAGACGTTCTCGATGCCATATGTGTCGTTTAAAATTGGAATCAACAAACGCCATAGAGAAGCTGCACTTCTACAGTCTACCTGGCCGGCCCGATTGCGCTTTAGGGAATTTCGCGAAGATGTTTGGGAACCCCTTTAAACATCATATTCACCGATAAATTTCAACGTACAGTGTTTGTTATGATTATTTTTACTTTTCTGTTGTGAATCGCATATCAATTGTTGTGTAAATTTTAAACCATTTTTGTTTTCAATATTCAATTAGACCAAAGAAGTCAGTTGAATTAATAAAGATTAAATATTCCTGGAGTTTTCTCTTAAGCCTAGAGGGAGGAATTTCTAAAGAAATTCATGGAAAAGTTTCTGAAAAGATCAGTGGAAAATTATCTAATGGGAATCTATGGTGGAATCTTTTGACGAATTCCTGAAAACATCTTGGTATTATATTGAATATTTAGTAAGATTGGGATCTGGTTATTAGGCAATTCAAAGCCTCAATCATTAGGCTAACGGGAGTTTAACTGGAAATCTGCCGAGAGAATTGTAAAGAAGTCACCAAGAATATGAACGCAAATCCTTCAAGAATGTCATAGGTAAATTGCCATAATAAAGACCGGTCCAGAAAGTATGGACGCAGTAAGAAAATACTGGCATTTCATAACTATTGATGACTAGTTCTTTTTAAAAGCTACCTCCTGTAGGTCAACCTATTTTTTCAACATTTCTATGACGGTTTTTGCGGTTCCAACAGTGTATTTCAATATACATGAACTTTCAACGGAATATCATTGAAAAAATGTGCACAAATGATATGCAGAGTTTGAAAGGTCACTTAGGAAAAGAACAAAATATGGTGGGAGTAAGTTAGAAAATTGTGCAACCAGCAATTAGCAACCATGATGGGAATAACACGTTAAAGCATAGGCAAAAATTGGGTAAAAAATAAAGATCCTGCTATCCCTCGTTTGGATAAACAAATAATGAAGGTGTTTGAGCACAACAAAAAACCTTCTAACTAACACAGAGCGGGGTATGACCAAAAAAGTTACTATTTCGAATTTCAATATGCATCGTGGCAAAGAACGTTTGAATTTTTGATCCTATAGTAAGCAGAAACAGACAAAACGGAGCCCGAAAAAAGAACCATCGATCAGGCCCAGACAACTGAAGACTAGGTGCGTCCATACTTTCTGGGGCAGTCTTTAATCTTTCAAAGCGAAGATCTTCAACGTGTTGCAGTAAGAAATGATGATGATAATAAAGAAAATATAAACAAATTTACAAAAGATTCATAAAAGATCTCAAAGAAAAAAATCACAAAATTTCAAGTCAATAATTTAAAAAAAAAACTTGAATATAGAAATCAGGGTTCGAAATTATTTAAATAAGAAAAAAAATAACAAAAGCAAGAGATAATGAATCAACATGACAAGATGCACAAATACAAAAAAGGGATACACAAGGAAAACATACAACAAACAACGAAT